>NC_084824.1:48765130-48822059 GCF_958449725.1 Rosa rugosa
ATCTCAAAGGTTTTGAGATTACCTATCAGTTCGTCAAGAGAATAGGTGTCCAGGTCTTGAGTCTCCTCTATGGCAATTTGCTTGGCTTGAAATTTTGAAGGAAGAGCCCTGAGAAATTTCTTGACTATTCGGTGCTCCTCAAATGGATCATCAAGGCTACGACATTGGTTTGTCACATTGAGAAGTCGAGCGTGAAAATCATCAATTGATTCATCTTCCCCCATGGTCATGTTCTCAAATTCCAATACGAGTCTTTGAAGCTTCTGACCTCTAACCTTCTTGTTTCCCTCATAAGTAACCTGAAGTAGATCCCAAGCTTGTTTGGTTGTGTCACAGTGGCTAATTCTCATCCTCTCCTTCTTGTATAAGGCTATGAATAGTGAATTCCTTGCCTTAAAGTCACAAGTTCTATCACGAACTTCCTCTTCTGTCCATTCCTTCCTAGGTTTGAGAACCCTTGCAGAGGACCCTTCTACTTTCTTTGATTCTTCTGCCTTGGTTGGGTGTTCCCATCCATTCTCAAC
Organism: Rosa rugosa; assembly: GCF_958449725.1. Classification (NCBI taxonomy): domain Eukaryota; kingdom Viridiplantae; phylum Streptophyta; class Magnoliopsida; order Rosales; family Rosaceae; genus Rosa; species Rosa rugosa. The sequence goes on from NC_084824.1 coordinate 48,765,655, forward strand.
TATATTCCACATGTTTTCATCTTGAGAGTAGAGAAAAGCCTTCATCATGATCTTCCACTGTGAGTAATCTTCACCATCAAACAAAGGAGGGCAATTTATCGAACTGGAGGCTCTGTTATATTCACGTTCCATCCTTGACCACGGATCAACTAAAAAGCTTTAGAACATGCTCTGATGCCAAGTGAAAACTTAGGACATAATACGTTTTCTGGAAAATGGGGATTGCAGTATATAGATCAATCCCTACTGGGCAGAAATCAGAGATAACGAACCAAATTCCACATTTTTGGTTACGCAGTGAAAATCTCAAATATGAGATTAAAAACACTGCGGGGCTCTTACTCTTGAGAACCCAAAATAAGAACAATTGAATTATGATGAAGGATATGTTCTTTACAACTTCAAATAGCACTAGCGCGGCTACAATGAATAGACAAAACTAATATGCAGTTTTTCTTCAATCTCGAACTCCTTCTTCACTTGATTGTTCTTCGATTTTTCCTTTTCTTGCTTCACAGCAACTCTTTAGATCACAAGTAACTCCATACGCATGAGCAACTGACCTATAACACTTAACCAAGGAACAAGTGTTTAGGATTTTTATCACGACACAATATCAAGCAAGACTCTCAATTATTCTTGCGTTCCTCTCTTTGCTGCCTGTGCAGTTTGCATCCTCTATGTGAGTGTAGAAGCAATGCCAACCCAAATAGACTCCTAATAGGAAAGGATCTTGGTGATTGAATATTGACCAAATAAAATATCAAGTCCTAGAAAACTTAGGATTACACTACATCACCTTAAAAGCCACAGGAATACCTTTTCTAAATAAACATTGAAACCAAAAGATAATTTCCCAACATATCAGTTTGTATAGGAATGCCAATATGACAAAAAAAACTTGTACCTACACAACGGCTTCCAGTCCATTCTTCTCTATGGTCTTGATTGCTTTGGTTGACAAGCGCAGCTTCAAAAAGCGCTCTCTGCCTTCCCACCAAATCCTCTTGTACTGCAGGTTCACAAACTGCAACTTCTTGGTCTTGCAAAGTTGCCCTCACAATCTGTCGCCGGGAAGCCACCTTTCCGGCCTTGCAAAGTTGCCCTCACAAACTAGGCTTTCTACACTAGAATAGTTATCTTTGCTTGTCCCACATCGAAAACCATGTAAAGGAAGAGCACTCCTTCACCTATAAAAGGAACTGTCCTCCCACTTAGAAAGACATTCCATTACATCTTTTGTAATCCCTTTGGGCCGCAAGGCCCGAACACACTAGTTAAACATTCAAGTGGACGTAGTTTCCCGCTAAGGCGGGAAATGAACCACTATACTTCTTGTATCGTTCTCTCTCTCTCTCTCTCTAAAGCTAACTAGAGATCCCACGGATCACTAACGTTAACATTGGCGCCGTCTGTGGGAAGCTGACACAATGGCTTCGTCACCTACCACGAACTTTGACCCGAAAGTGTCGAGTCAACGCTCGTTCAACATCAAATTGGGGTCGGTCAACACCGAACAAGGCTTGGTCAACTTTTGGTCAACGCTGAACCTCCAAAAAAAAAAAAAAAAAAAAATTTGGCGGCAAATTTTCTCTGGACACCATTCTTCTTCTTCGCTGCTCTCCGCTCCGCCAGTCAACGCTGCTAGCCAGCTCCTTCACTGCTTTGTTCAAACTCTCCAGCCAACGCCGCTAGCTCCAGCCCTAACGCAGCGCCCAACTTCTTCGCTGCAGCTCCCTCCTCCAGCCACATGCTCCGCTGGCTCAGGCAGAACTCCGCTCCGCCACACTCGAAGCTGCAACTCCGAGGCTCCGCCCAACTTGCAGCTCCGCCAGCTACAACTCCGAGGCTCCGCCCAACTTGCATCTCCGCCGGACTCAAGCTCGGACTCCGCTCCGCTGAACACGAGCTCGGAACCTCCGCTCTGCTTTGCAGCTCCGCCGGACCCGACTGCTGCTCCCTCCGCTAGCCATCTTCGCTCCCTCCGCCCAACCTGCTGCTCCAGGGCTCCGCCCAGCTTCGCCGCTGGGAGCTCATCCGCCCAACTTGCATCTCCGCCGGACTCAAGCTCGGACTCCGCTCCGCTGAACGCGAGCTCGGAACCTCCGCTCTGCTTTGCAGCTCCGCGGGACCCGACTGCTGCTCCCTCCGCTAGCCATCTTCGCTCCCTCTGCATTCATCCGCTCCGGTCCTCCGCTGGAACACCGCTGCTGCAGCTCCGCCGAATTCCCCCGCTGGGAATTATCGCCGGCACTCCTCCGCTAGCTACCATCTCTGTCAGCCGTCTATCATCATAGAACGCCGGTCATCATTACAAGCTCCATTGCTGCAAAAACTCGGATCTCCAACACCGTCATCCCATTTTCCTTTGCAAAGCCATGAGCTCTTCGCGATGAATTGCAGATCTGGACACCCAGAAGTGTACTCAGGGCACTCAGCATTGCAAACCCACTCCAATCTCCTTCTAGCCTTCGCAAGGAAATCGTACTAGCGCAAGCTTCAGTAAACAGATAAGTTGAAAGGCTATATTAAATATCTACATGCTCTCTTAGAAGCTCCAGACTTCTTGTTTATAAGCATCTATCTTGCTCACTACACTGTGCATACCAACATATATATGGACCTTTGGGCACCACGTGTTCGATACCTCTTATCAAAACCTGACAAAGATACACGTGCAGCAGTACAAGTAGTACAACACACATCCACAATTTCTTTACGTGGTCTACTATATATTATTGAGACCGGCAACATATCCCAAACCATATATGCTACTCTAGTGCCATACTAGTGCAGCTCAGTGCATATATATGATTCATAAATGTGATACGTTAGTATAATATGTTCAAATGCCATGTACAGATCAATACACGTGAGCATGTTCAATACCATGATCTGATATACTCCTAAGTGAAACTAAAACTCACTATTATATATAGTTGTGCACATGCATGTTGTGTATTACACAAGAACCGTAATTCATACTGTGATGTTGTCATATGCTATCTCTCGAAATTAGCTAGTATACTCTGGGCAAAATAAATGTAACCACTTAATTGTGTGGTCATCCATGCAATCCATGTTACTGTGACATCACATCATTTGGAGTAATTCATGAGTACATATATAAACAAATCATTCGAGCAGGGATTCCTTCAAATATATAGATTACATGCTAATCACTTACTTTATCTTATATTAGGGAGACATAATCACCGATCATTTCCCCAAATTAGCGAAATCATCATCCTTCTACTAAGGAAATTCGCCGGAGCAATGGAGCGTCATGCTTGGACAACTCCAACATGATTTGGGTACTTATATCAGTTCCAACTCCAACTCGCTCTAAATCGGCATAAGATAAGTAACTCTATCTTCCCTTTTACGCTCTCGCAATTAGAGCCGTTACATGCTTTCGTTACTTTTAAGCATGCTTCTAGAATATCACACTCGATATATTTTTACATGCTTCCATAACTTTTAAGCATGCCTACAACATTTCTTAGATTTGGCAACACTTTCTAGGTCTCACATGCTAGATATGCCATGCTTCACTTACCGATCTCAATGATCCTTTAGCATATCTACAAAAATGCAAAAATGATATACATTACAAGTACATGCTATACACATATGCCATGCTTCTATTTAATTGCAACTCAATTAAATAAACATGGGACACTCGAACAAAATATTATTACTTGCTCTATGTGTTTATCATTTTTCATTCAGACCAACCGCCAAGCGGTAAGGCAACGCCTCATAATGACAATGACCGCTACGCGGCATTGCAGTCAAGTTTCTCCTCTGAGAAATAGCAAAGGGACTAGTTAACACAGCCCACGGCAGCCATTGATCCGGCAGTTAACCCCTACACTTGGGTACCAAAGATTGGGCTCGCAACCCAACACCCTCTGCTCCGCGCAGCTCTCCTCATCAAACAATTTTCCGACCATCCGGAGGTCTATAGCCAGGAGTGGGGGACTCCTCGCAGGGCCTGGCAGGGGCCCACCCGAATGGGCAAAAGCGTTCGCTCCAACCAATTCTAGATGGACGACGCACACGCACTAATTATGCTTGATATACGGCACAAAGCTACGGTTTGGTATCAACCCGCAAGAACACCCTCCTTGACTGGGGACTTCGGGGACTTGCATATACAGCCCAGCATAATTAGCAACGGTCACGCTCATGCCTCACGACATCACCTCGAGCTACCCGTTAATGCACCGCCGAGCTTTCGCGCTCGTACCTCAGCGGCACCGCCGAGCATTTCGCGCTCGTGCCTCAGCGGCACCGCCGAGCTTTTCGCGCTCGTGCCTCAGCGGCACCGCCGAGCTTTCACGCTCTCGCCTCAGCGGCAATCGCCAGGCTTTCGCCCTCGTGCCTCAGCGGCACCGCCGACTTTCGCCCTCGTGCATTCCCGGCACCGCTGAGCTTCCGCTCATGCCCTCGCGGCACCCATGAGCTTCCGCTCATGAGCTCACCGCTCACGCCTTCCCGGCACCACGAGCTCCCGCTCACGAGCTTACCGCTCATGCCTTCGCGGCACCCTTGAGCTTCCGCTCACGAGCTCACCGCTCATGCATTCCCAGCACCACGAGCTTCCGCTCACGAGCTTACCGCTCATGCCCTCGCGGCACCCTTGAGCTTCCGCTCACGAGCTTACCGCTCAAGCAAGGCTTGTAGATATCTAGCAAGGCTAGTTTGCTATCTCACCAAGCATAAGTAACACCCTCTTTGGGACACCCACAAGCTATGGTAAGGCTCAACCGCTATTTGCATCTTGTAGCCCTATGTTCAAGCTACGCTACGGTATCCGGAAGTCGCAAATCCGTCGCCGGGAAGCCACCTTTCCGGCCTTGCAAAGTTGCCCTCACAAACTAGGCTTTCTACACTAGAATAGTTATCTTTGCTTGTCCCACATCGAAAACCATGTAAAGGAAGAGCACTCCTTCACCTATAAAAGGAACTCTCCTCCCACTTAGAAAGACATTCCATTACATCTTTTGTAATCCCTTTGGGCCGCAAGGCCCGAACACACTAGTTAAACATTCAAGTGGACGTAGTTTCCCGCTAAGGCGGGAAATGAACCACTATACTTCTTGTGTCGTTCTCTCTCTCTCTCTCTAAAGCTAACTAGAGATCCCACGGATCACTAACGTTTACATCTTGTTTGCCTTGTTGCTTTCTTTCCAGTAAAAGGACAAATTCTACTTGAGAAATCGAACCAAATCACAAGCCAAATCAATTACAACCATTCTAACAAATAGTTATAATGACAAATCAACGACGGGAACAAATGAGACCAAAATGTGGTATATTTATCTACTCAACTTCATCATTAGAAAAAGACTCTTATCACATAATCTGGTAACTAAACTGTGACTGAGTACAACCCATTCAACTAGTTTCCATCATCTATATAGTAAGAAAAACTTATAATATCCTCTACTATCACATAAGAAGTAGATAAAAGCATAATTAGCAAAATGCATATCTCAACAAACAAATTAAACAACTGGTTCAGTTTCATTTTATCAGCATTATCGTATAATGAACCATGTACAACATTTGCTTATTAATTCAGCTAAAAAGTTTCAACCACTGCCCGAAACCCCAATTTTACTTTCCACAATGAACCAGTGAAAAAATTTGCACAAAAATTGAGAAAACATGGGAAACATTAGGTGGGGAAATTACGAGCAACAATGGGCTGAAAGCCAGGGAGGGAAGGAGTGAAGATGGGACTTGGGGAGCTGAGATGACACGTCGTAGGAGATTTTGAGGCCACTGAGCTGACTGGTGACGAACTCAATATCGGAAACTGCTTGGGTCTTGGAAGACAATATTCTCTTGGAGGACTCTGCTCCGCGGAGGAGGCATAGACCGGAACTGCTGCCGAAGAAGATAGTCGCGGTTGCGGAAGCTGCCATGGCTGTTTGAGGTTTCACTACTAGTCTCGAGTTGTTGTCTTGTTGTTCTTAACTTCTTATCTGTTGGTTTTGAGAAATGAGTTGCATTGGATTGAGGCCTCTGGTTTTGGAGGGCTATACGTTGTGATGGGCTTAAACAGCATTGGGCTTCATCTCTGTACTCGGAACCTGAAGTCCAAGATTGGATGCTTGTTTTCCTTTTTTAATTTTTGAGTGAATATTACAAATGGTCACTCATTTATGACTCATTTGACACTTTGGTTAGTCAATTTTTAAACGTATCACTTTGATCACCCAACTATTACTTTATCAATCACTTTGGTCACTTTGTTATATCTTCGGTTAAAATCTCAGTTAAATAGACAATATTTTTGTAAATATGCATTTTTCATAGGGTCATTTTATCAAAATCACGCTTTGGATACTTCTCTAAATCAAATTCAATTCAGACTTCTCAGTTTCCTAAAGCTGGTTGGGCAAAATATACTTGATATTATGGCAATTTTTTTATTTTTCTGTTAAAAAACAAAGTGACCAAAGTTTGGTCAGTGAAATTTTTGTTCATTTGAATTGTTTGTGTGTGTGAGTGGGGCACAAGATAATCGCCTACACCATAATTACTAAATATAAGTGTTGGATCATAATTCATATACAAATTTGTGTCCTAAAACATGGAAATTACTTGTTCTAAAGTCCAATTTAATGTTGACTAATCCAATTCCATGTTTTGTAAAAAATCTTGACAAGAAAAGGAAAAAAATAAAATTCCCGCAAATTTTCCTTGCACCACCACTCATGGTGGTGCCATGTATTTTCTGGCCACATTCATGGAGGAGCAAGGAGGATGAGTATCATAGCATCTATGTCATTACATCCATTCACCATCATTCTATCTCAACCAAATTCTAACCATTTTGGTTCCAATTCAACCAAACACTCTTTATTACTCAAAAGTCCATTATCATCAACACTCCAATATCTATCATGTTTTAGGTTTAATCACCATCCCTCACTTATCATTTCCTACTCCAACCTACACCATCACTCCCATGCCATTTTCCCTTGATTTTAGGATCTATTACCACTTTTCTACTCCACATCTATGCTTCTTGCAAGTGGTGAGTTGCTTCCTTTTGCTTCGCAACACCATTTGACACCCCTCTCTCTCCATCTATTTAAGCACTCATTCTCTCAAGGAAGAAGGCATCACCCACACTTAGCCACTACATCCTTTTTCTCTCTCTATTCTCTACACAATCCACCACTATCTCCTCCACAAAACCTCCATCTCCACCATTTCATTTCCTAACTACATTCCTACTCATAACATCTCACATATACCAAGCATCATCATCATCTCAAGTCTTGAAGAAGGAGTTCAAGGAAGAAGCTAGAGCACAAGAGGAGCCACCACATCATCTTCATGACAAAGTTTTCATGATCAACTATTTCGTCATCCTTCACTTGTGATCATCCCTAGTCATTTCTAAACTCTATCTTTTGATAGCTTAATGTTTCCATTATGTTGATGCTAGTTTATGTAGATATGTTTGAGTAGTCTATTGTTGGGGTAAGGGTTGAAAGCCCTAGCCAAACTTGTAATGAATTGATGTTTGAATCTTATTTGATGCAATTTCCATGATCATCTTCGCATGCTAATTCAAGAAGTGAATGCTTGTATTTGAATCTAGCTAATTTGAATACTTTGCATTTGTCATTACATGAAAATGTTTAGAGAGTAGCTAGCTTTAAACATTAATAGCATGATAGCACACTAGGTGTGTATGTGAGGGTAGTGAGTTAAAATCACCTAGACCTAGGATTGGTTTGCTTGCTTGATTATCTAAACTCAAACCTTTATGCATCTAAGAGCAAGGAATTGATACTTACCTGGTAATATAACTTGTTCTTGGATAGTTAGTTTCGCACTTATCCGGTGGGAATTGATAAAATCAAAGGAGTTTAGGCCTTAGTAGTTTTATCCGGATGCTGGAAGGGTAATTGGATACTTGAGATTGCATTACTTAGAGTTTGAACATCAATGCATGGAAGGAAGGCTATGGTGAATAACCTAAATCTCTAATTTCCATCCATTCTATCACATGTAGTTTAGCATTGCCTACTTTACATTTCAAATTCTTATCTTGTGTTAATTTGAATTGAAACCATCTCCAAAGCCAAAATCAAACCACTACACCATCTTGCATATATTCACCATGAACTTTGGTTCACTTATGAGCCCTTGTTTGTGATTTGTTCATTTGCATATTCATCTAGCACCCTTTAGGTTTTCCTTAGCTAGAGTGGGTTTTCCAATTCCTTGGGTACGATACCCCCTACACATAATCTCTACACTATAACTTGGCCTTTATACTTGAGGGTAGCTATTTGGCTAACAATAAGCTCAAACTCTATGGACCGTAGTACCAAAAGCTACTTGCCCCGATCCAAAAAACTATGGTCGCCCACACCTTTTCTTTTTAAGGGTGTTTCCCTTGCACTCTTTTTGTTGCGTCTTTTTCTCTTTTGTCTAAATTTTACATTTTTGTTGAAGGATATTCAATTTATGTGTGCCTTACCAAACTAGGATTACTTTCTATTATTGTAATAGGAGAGAATATTCTAAAGTCCTAGTTCTAATTAGAATAGGATTCTTTGTACTCAAAGATTATGTCCTTGTATCCTCTATATATAGAGGCTCCTATTATCAATGAAAGTTACAACAATTTCTCTCTACAATCTTCTTTCAAATCTCTTATTCTAAAACAGTTATCAGCACGAGCCCTAACCCTGAATCAGAAGCAAAAAACTCTTTTCTTCTCTATTCTTGTCGTGAAACTCTAGAACCCTACCCTAGGATCACCTCATGCGCGCCACCATCTCCACACACGGTTTTGGGAAGAAAATCACAAGACTACAAGGAAAAGAAGAACAAGAAAATCAAGCATAAAAAAAGCACCAAGTAAGTTTTAAATTAAAGTTCCTGCTTTCTGTCTTTAATATTCTTTCTTTTTCTTCGGGGACTTGCAACCTCCCTTCTTCTATATCCCACCTTTCTATAACGTGGGTTCGATTCTATAAAAGCGGAATCGTGGGGATTCACGCTATACGAACTAACAGCGTTCGTAGACTTCGGACTAAGAGCGTCTGTAAGCATCGATTTATATGAACTAAGAGCGTCCATAAGTATTGATTTGACCATACAAACATCATTGTTTCGGTCTAATCCAAAATTTTTGGAAATCTATTTCTTGGTAGCATTAAGGCTAGGAAATCTTAATATATATATCAGTTTTCGTGGAAGCATTTACTCTGAAACTAATCCGTTCTTGTTTCTCCTTTTCAGGATGTCAAACTTGAACTAGCTCGATTTTACTCCATTGAATATGGCAAGCCTCAAGATGGCTACCATGAGCACCGTTCAACGGCTAGAAGAAGTCTCCAGGGACGATATGATCCATATGATCAACATGCTCAAGAAGGTAATCGCCAAAATTGGCGAATACATGACCAAATGAGTCATGACGTTGCGGGTATAAGTGTTGAGACTAATTTTGACTATATTTTTTGTGCATTTCTCTCTACATTTTGCTTAGTTATTTTTTTAACAATGTCATTTCTAACTTCTTTTGTGTTTTTAGGTAGTTTTGAGTCTGGAAATGGAAGGCAAGGAGTTATATGAGCAGAAATGAGAAGAAATGGAGAAATGAAGTTTTCCCAGTCCTATCAGGAAAATGAATCTCATTCGAAGTAGAAATCCTAACTCCACTAGGAGTGAGCTCAGAAAAATGATGTTCAGAAATGAAGAATTGATAGAGTCCCAGTTGGACTAGGAGACCTGGTGAGACTAGGAGATGCTGTGTCTTGAAGATGACTCGAGATTGTTCAAGAATGTTCTAGAATAAATAAAGAAATTTCGGCAATCATGTGATGGACTTTCGAATTGGATCATTTGGGGAAGTTTGGTCTGAAGTTTGAAGCATGTGACTTGCATATGAGTCTCTAAAATCATATATGACCTCTTGAGGAGTCCATGGCCCATTAATATTGTTTGTTTGTCATGACATATAGAGGAAATATTCAAGGATTTTCGGCAAAGACCAAATTGAGATAGTTTTGGATTTCTATGAAATTTTGGAGCAGAAAATAAAGGAATAAATATTAAATTCAGATTCCTGATTCCATTTTATATACTTGGAGGCCGAAATAAGGTCTATGTGCATGGAAGAATTCGGCAAAATACAAGGTGACTTGTTCTCCAATTATCATGGAATATTTTCATTAGCCGGATGATGACACAAGTAGATTTCAATCTTGATACCCTAGCCCTTGCCATTCACTATATAAAGCAGGTTTGTGAAGTCATTCTACACACCACAAAATTCAGAATCAAAAGCCACAAACACTTCCCCTTCTCTTCCAAGTTTCGGCAATCATTCAAGAATTCCAAGTTCAAGGCCGTGAAGCATCTTCCTCTCCATCCAAGCATCCTTGCCGTGATCCTCATCCATTCCACCTCCATTTGAAGCTTCTTGCGTCCTTGAAGATCAAAAAGTGTAACCATGAATACCATACTTTGTTTTCGGTTTTTGAACTTTGAAAAATGATTTTGGGTTTCTAATAAATTGCGATTTTGTTTCATGTTCTTGGATTGTATGTTGCAATTTCTTGTGATGATGAAGCGTTGATTCTAGATATGTAGCTTTCGAATACTATGAAGCATGTTTTAGGTTTTAGGTTTTTAAATTGAAAATTGCGATTTCTTGTATGTTGAGCATGATTGTTAATTTCGAGCTTCAATCCCATGTTTGATGTGTTAGTTGATCTTTGGATGCATACTTAGGTTGATGAACATGTAATTGAATCCATATTAAGGTGCTAGTGTTCTAGGCTTTAATAACTTAAGTGGGAAACCTATAATTACTTAGGTAAATTAACAATGAGTCTTGCATGCTTGATTAGCGTTATAACTTGTGTTATTGGCTTGAATTGATCAAACTTCCATTATGTTTAATGTGTTAAAAGTGTTTTTGTTAGTGATTAGTTACCACTAGTAATTGCATGCTTAATAGGGTTATGGTGCGTTCATCTAGTTAATTTAATTAAGGGAAGTAAAAAGAACTTTGTATGCGTTCATCTTTGTTCTTGATTGATTCTATGCTATAACATATTTTGATTCGTGATTTGATGTTTGAAAACTGGCCAACGTATTAATAGTAATTAACTATGTCTAATTTCATTCCATCGATTTATCTCTACTTGATTCTGTGTTTTGATGTGTCACATGTATATATTTAATTAGTTGTTAAATTAGAAAATAAATCATAAATCCCTTCCTATGTGTAAATCATAAAAATGTATATATTTATTCTTTGATTTGTTTTTCTAACGTTTTATTTTTCAGGAATTAATAAGGCCCTAATCCCCGGTTGAGAACGATACCCTACTTACTCTTTCTACATTGTTAGGGTTTTAAATTAAGTACTAATTTTGTGCATGTCAATAAGGGTTGGACACCATGATGCCGCTTTTGGCCATGGTGATGCTATTCCAATGCCATTGGTCCTAGGGACTATATGTATCATGTCAATACACCACAATCAAGAGAGCATCCTCTTCATGGTATTTTATGGAGTACCTGATCAATGGTGTTCAAGATATCGAGTTATGGAAGACGTTAAATCTGTCGATGAAGATAAAATGCTGCAGATTTTTCATAGTCTTTTATTTTCCAGGAATTATGTAATGGCAATTATGTCTTAAATCAATAAATGACAATTGTCTTAACTCTTTCTCACTAGGCTCACCCAATTAAGTATGATGTCTAGGAAACTAGTTGAGATTAGTGGTATTTAAGCGAGCTTTGCTCCACTGACATCTCTTCCTACTTTCCTGGTCATGTTTAATTGGAGTTATCGAAAGGATTGAGAAATTACTATTTGTCTACATTTGATTTTATTAGTTTGGATTAGATTTTGGTCAAGAAACTTTGATGCAATCATTGGCTATTATTAATAAAGTATCGATTATTCTATTTCATGTCTTGGACATGTCTTAAATTCAAACTTTATTATTTCAAATAAATAAAAGCCAATGGTTTTCATGTGGAAACACTACACCAAAGACATTAACTCACAACACTTTTTGCACAACAAAAAGAAAAAAGTGTTGTGTGATGAAGGAAAGTGAATCACACAACATGTTTACTAAACTCACATTGTAGAAGGTGGTTAAAATTCTGAAGTTTTTGTTTAGAAGGTCATTGCACAATGGTTACAAGAATAATCTATTGTGTGAATCATAAAAAAAAAATAGCGGCAGATTTCCCTCCTAGATCGAGTCAAATTTGGCTCCAAATTGGTACTACATACTACAACAGTATAGTTATATCTGTTGTATGAGAGTAGCATGCAAAACATGATATAACGATTTTTTTTACTTTTTATTGTGTGATAAAGAGGGAAATATTTGGATCTGCCTATATTTGGGCCAAAATGGTACTCAAGCCCCCCCAAAACCTACAAGTTTTGATTGAGATAGAGCACCAATTGATGATCCCACAACCAAATGAGTTATTTCCATTGTGTAAATTAGCATTGCCTAACATGTTACTTTGGTTGAATATTACAGCGGGAACTTTTCCCTCTTTGGAACCGTAGTTCAGGTTTAATTTGTTCAAAATCAAACAACCAAACTTAGTCTTTCTGTTGTCTGATTCAGAAAGCAAAAATTAAAAGCCCACCTTCGACAACTTAATTAGCTAGCTAGCTAGGTCTATTGGATTTGCTGTCTCCCCATCAACACTTTGTCAAAACAGTCGTTTCCTGAACTCGTCGAGCAGCTCTCTTCTCAACATCATCAAAAACCATCAATCTCTCATCAAAACACCATGGGTCTCTCATGAAAACACCATCTGTCATCAAAACACATCTCGATTAGGGCTCAACTGTACTCATCCATTACTGCACTCGTCTATCTCTCAGAAGAGAACCGATTTCCTCTCTCATCTCCCCTCACCTGCAAACCAAAAAGGAAGAAGCTCGGAGTTTTGATTATAAGCAACATCACCATGAAGGTAATTCCCACAAAAAATAATAATTAAAAATAATAATAATAATTTCGTGTTTTGAAGCATCACCTCAACTAAAACAGTGCGGCTTGAAGTTTAATTAACAGAAGCACTGACCTTGTTGTTCTTGCGCAGCCCACTTGAAACCACTTAGCAGATCTCTCTCTCTCTTTCTCTTTTCTATCTGTCACTCCCTATTAATGGTGCTCCGACCATGAACCCATCTCTACTGAGCAATTTGACGGCGGCTCCTATCAGACTTAACCTCCACTGTGATCTATCGAAGCTTGTGGGTTCAGGTAAGATTCCAATTCCACCACTCATTTCATTTCATTTTTGAAAATATCGAATATGGGTCATCTAAATTCGTGTAATTGATGCTTATTTTCATTAGTTATGTGATTGTATGGAATTAAGAAAGCAAAAACAAGCATGCCCACAAAGAAAAAAAAATGACGTAGTTACTGTGATTGTGTGAGTGGTTTCCCACAAATTTTCCTTCTCTAGATTTGATCTGTTCGCCCCATTCTACCATGTTTGGATTTCTTGATTTTGATTTGAGGGTTTTTTAGGATTTGAGGGTTTTTTGTGGATTTTTTTTTCAAAGGAAAAGAGTGTTGCTTTAGGAAATTGGATAACTGATTTGGTTTTTGGAGATAAGGTTTTTGACACAAGTAAATTGGTCAAATAATGTCGTAACAAATAGCAATTCTGTTTGATTAGAGTCTAGGGAACAAAATAGTATTTGATTGGTTCAGACTTACAATTTATAATGTCTAAATTGATGGTGAGTTGATGGTGTTAGTGTTAGGAATAAGAGCTGATCTTTTCATGATATTGTTAGACCCCAGAAAGTGAATTTAGTTTAGGCTTGGCAGATTCAGTGTTCTTTTTGCCTTTGACTTGATTGAAGATGTATATTCTGTGCAGTAAATTGATTGTAAATTCATGGAAAAAATACTTCGGTTTGTGTTTCTTCAAACAGCATTTAAAAGATTCAATTTTTCTGTACAAGTTTTATGTGGGTGTAATGAGACTGTTTTGATTAAGGTATTATTATTATTATTATTATTATTATTATTATTATTATTATTATTATTATTATTATTATTATTATGAGAAATTATTATTATTATTTTATTTTATTTTATTTTATTTTATTTTATTTTTTTATTTCAAGGGACTATGTTTCAATTAAGTTGGCCTGTTTACTTATCAAGGAAAGGATCGATCAAGGTATTGCTTGAAACTCGGAGTTCTATATCTATTGTGATATCTTTTAGGAAGCATGTTAGACCTTTAATAGAGTATTTTTCTATCTTGGCAAACTTTGTCCTGTAGTAATCTTTACTTCAATTTTAAGGCTTCCAATAGGTTTGTGATTTTTTGCTCTATTTCTGCTCATTTAAGATTCTTAAAAGAGAACTAAATTTCTTCTCTTTCTCTCTCTTTTTTTGTTTTTCTTGCTTCGTACTTTTGGAATTCCGTTGTTGGCATTTCATATTTGTTCACCTGTACCACCGTCCTGCTGCATTTGAAATTGATGCCTGTTGCTGCATGTTTTTGAATGTTTCATCTTTGGCTATGTAAACTCACTTGATTAGGCTTCTGAGAATTGCTTCATGTTCTGAATACATCTAGAAGCATTCGTTTAGTTGTGTTGTGTGAATTTGAGGAAAAGTTGGATTTGATTATTTTATATAGTGGGTCTGAAACAACCCAATTTAATTTCAATTTTTACTGAATTGGGGTTTTCAAAAAGAGTTTTTTTTTTTTTTTTCATACTCTATTGTTTCATGATTATGTTTTTTTGTTGTTACATAATGAATTGAGTTTTGCTAATGGCTTCAGCATCTACGTGATTTGGTTTGTTGTGTATTCAATAGTTATCATTTAGTTTATAGATAGTACCATGTTGTTGGATCATAATTCATATACATATTTGTGCCTTAAAACATGGAAATTACTTGTTCTAAAGTTCAATTTAATGTTTGACTAATCTAATTCCATTATTCTCCTAATCTTGTACTTTTACTTAACGTTTGTGTTTATTTTTATATATTTATTTTCCTTATCATTCTAGGAAATGATGGAGAAGCATGGAAATGCACTAAAAAGTCAACCTTAGCACATTTTTCTACTCCGGCTAGGAGAAAGCAAGCTAGACAAGAATGAAGGGGCGGCAACTTGATCAAACGAACTCCAAATGAGTTGAAACTTTCCAAATCCATTCTAGACATCCTAAGGATCATTTCTTATGAAGAGTTCAAGAGTTATTTCAGAGTGTAAGGCCTTCAAAAGATCGGTCTAAGTTTCTGACGAAAAGATGAAAAACCGGCAAAACCGGACCTGTACAGATTCCAGTAGCATTTCAGGTCAAACCACAATGAACTAAACTCTAAAATTTTACTAGGATGATCTACACTTATCAAGGAACATTTAGTATGAAGAAGTCAAAGGCAAATTCCGAAGCCTCAGTGGAGATTCAATTGAAGGAAGCTTCAAAAGCAAAAAACAAAGTCAAAACATGGCAGTTTGGCCTAGAATCTTCTTCGGCCGGATTTCTTGTGCATTTTTGGAAGGTTTATGATGCTGAAATTATCAAGGAGATCCCTAGAAGAATCTTACAAGACTATGGCAAGATTAATCCATCATTTTATCTTGTGGATAATAGGCATCCCTTGCACACTTTCTCTCCCATGCTTGTCACCTTGACTTTGGTGAGCCATAACCACTCCAACACTCTTCATTTTCATGTTTCTCATGGACAACAAAGAGAGCAGCTGCTCCTATCATCTCCTTTAACCATATTTTTCTACTCTACACTTTAATAGCTCATCATTACTTCCCTCTTTTCACTCCAACTCTTCCATACTCTTTTCCCTTATTTTTAGGATCTATTACCACTCTCATACTCCACCTCAATGCTTCTTACAATGCTTAAGCTGCTCCTTTTTGCTTCCATTCATCATTTTACTCCTCTCTCTCTTCTCTATATAAGCATCACTTCATCACACTCTTAGGGCATCACCAATTCCACCCCATTACATCTTTTTTCTCTCTATCTCCGCAACAAAACCTCCATGTCCACCTCCCAAAATCCAAACCCATAATATTTATCTCCCCTTACTACTCCATCTCCTCCATCACCACCACCACAACTACCATCTTCCACCACCATAAACTCCATCACTACCACTCAAAATTAGCGAAAGAAGCATCATATCTTCATCACCATTCCATTCATCATCAACATCAACAAGTTTATAATCCATTCATTCCACCATCAAGGAGAATCTAAGGGCATTGAAGGAGGAAAATCATGGAGGAGCTAGTCATCAATTTGTCAAGCTTCAACTAGTTAATTCTTTCATTAACTCTTTAATTTATTTTGATGTATATTATAAATTTGATGTTAATTTGTATAATTATGAGTGAGTAGTTACTTTTTTGGGGCTAGGGTTGAAAGCCCTAGCTAGCCAATCTTGTATGGATTGATGCTATA
Source organism: Rosa rugosa (assembly GCF_958449725.1). Classification (NCBI taxonomy): domain Eukaryota; kingdom Viridiplantae; phylum Streptophyta; class Magnoliopsida; order Rosales; family Rosaceae; genus Rosa; species Rosa rugosa. The sequence continues at coordinate 48,782,165 of NC_084824.1, forward strand.
ATATGATGTGATTCAATTTTCTATAACATGCATGCATGCTAGTTCAAGAGTTGAATGCATATGCTTAGACCTTACCACTTTGAGTATGTGTGTTTGCCATATCATGATATAATGTTTAGAGATTGGTAACCTTTGAATGTTAAAGCATGAAAGCACACTAGGTGCGCATGTAGGGGTTGTGAATTACAATCACTTAGAGATAAGCTTGGTTGGTTTGCATGATTTATTCATCTCCAAACTTTATGCACTAAGGTAATGCACAAGATACCTAACCGGATTGAAATGTATGACTTAAGTAGTTAAGTACTACACCCGAGATGGGTTGCTTGATATCACAAAAGGAGCATGTCCCTTGTCATATCTGAGAGGGATGCAAGGAGAGAAATTGTTTAATTAATTTAGCATCATGCATATAGAAATGCGTCAATACTTGCAAGGGAGGTTAGTGGTAGACAATCTAAATCCTAACTTTCATCCATTTGATCACTAGTTTAGTTTAGAGTAATTTAGTTTACATTTGAGCATCTAGTTGTTTTCATTTCAAAACTATCTTCAAAAACCAAAATCAAATCACCACTCCATCTTGCACATACTCACCATGAGCCTAGATTTCCTTGTGAATTTAGGTTTGTGAGTGTACATTTGCATATTCTAGCTCTCCTTAGGTTCACATCCTAGCTAGTGAAAGGAATCCAATCCTCGTGGGTTCGACAACTTTTCTTAAATCCCTATACTATTACTTGTATCCCTTATACTTTAGGGTGGCTATTTGGCTAACACATGTCTTATGTATTTAGTCCAACAGTATGAAGCACTCCTCTTGATGCAAGGGTAATTAATATTCAAGTAAATTAGCTACGGTGACCACAAATGCATGTAGCTTTGATTACAAAAGACTACATGCGTTTTGAGAAGAAGCAAGTCATTTTCTCTCTGTTTGCCTTTGCCTCATATCTCCTTGATTGTATACTGATGCATGAAAGCGATTGAGGATAGGTATTTATAGCTATCAGAACACCAAATTAAACAAGCGATGGCAATTCTTGCCCTATTATTTGCAAATTAAAAGTAAAGGAACTGCCTCTATGCTTGAGAAAACTGTTCCAACTTAACAGGTCTATGGTAAGGTGGAATAGAGATTATGTAACTCACACACACACATATATATTATTTATTAGACCTTGAATATAATGACGTTGGTGGTTGTGTGCATGTGATTCCCCAATCATTTCCATTTTGTCACCATAGCTTGTTTTATATGCTTCCTTTTTTTTTTTTTTTTTTTTTTTCAGAGTGAGGGAACTATGAATAATTGACAAGTTCCAGTTGGCACAATACCATTGGCAACAATTGACAAGTTCAACAAAATTGTAAGTTAATATTGTATATCTATGTACACTGAACTATGTTCTAGAGGATATATCATTCGGTGGTCCGGTCTCAAATGTATTTGTAATGAGTTATGCATGAATTTGACAGTGGCAAGGTATAGAAAATAACTATTTGATGATATAAAGTTTTGATGTTTATTATTGTATCTTCAGGAAGGAAGCTGAATTTTTGATAGTATAAGAGAGCAAAATCAAAGTCCTCATTCAAACAAACTATGGCTTAGCAACACTACTAATATTTAGAATTGCCAGCATTTAACAAAACATGTTCTACAAACTTTGAAACCAAGCGATTCTAGTCTTGATTCAAGAATGCCAATAGGTTTGGAAAAAACTATGGCCTTTGAGTAGTAAGCTTGCATTTAGCGCTGGTGGTTTTATTGAACAAATTTCATTTGGGCCTTGTCTAGTCGTGCATTATGGAAGCTAAGACTTGTTGAGGTTTGGTTTAAATCTGATGGTCTTGTTTATTATTCTCAGCAGCCCCACAATTAAGGCATATCCGGCGAAGTTGGAAGAAGCGATAGAGTGTGTTTGATTGGTGCAGTGAGCTTCACTGGTATTGTTGGTATTCATTGCTGGAGCTAGATTGGTGAGTATTGTGAGCTTGATTGTTGAATTTGTCGATTGCTATTAAATTTGTTTTGAAGCTTTAATTTGTTGAAATCTTTTGTTCTATGCTTCATATATCATTGTATCATTGGATTTGTTGAGGTGAAATGTGTAGCACTGGTTTGGTTCATATATACTACATCTGCAGTTAATGTTCTTATTGGAGAATTGTTTGGATGTTGTTTTGTCATAGCATTTCCCAATGGAGAATATGATCTGTGTTTGTTAATGGACCTACTTTTTTTTTTTTTTGGATTTGCTTAGCCTAAATGTATATCGATATGTTTTTCTTTATATATTGTGATATACTATTCTGTCTTGTTATTGGAGTTTCTTACCCTAAATGCATATTGGTTTGTTTTTCTTTATATATTATGCTATTCTGTTCTATCCTTGTTATTGAATTTGCTTAGCCTGAATATATGTCGATTTTTTTTATCATTGCCTGATATTGGAGCATGTATATATGTAAATAAATTGTTGTTTTTGTTAAGAGTACAAGAGTTTGAATTGGTAGAGGTTATGGAACTTAGTGAATGCATGTAGGATATGTCATTGGGGTTTTGTTGCTCGATGACTTAGTTTTGATTTGTGATTTTTTGTTTAATGTAGATGGATAGGTCATGGATGCTTGCTGATAGGAGGTCTTATGAATATAAGTTAGGGGTGGGAGAGTTTTGTGAGTTTGATTTGGGAAATGCTAGAGTGTTATTATATCCATACCTCATTCACTAAAATGATTAACTAATCCTTTTGATATAATAAACTGATTTCAGTGGGAGAGGAGAGGCAGCAGCCAATACACCCAAGCAGATATTGATCAAGTGCGAAATGAGTTGGGGAAGTTTGTTGTCAACACATGTGCATGAGTCATGAAGTAGCACGCATGTTATTGGTACATTTTCTATAAGGAAAGCATCTTTTTTGTGCTTCTTTGCTGGTACATTGTCATGCACCATGTGTGGCATATTTTGGAACAATATATATGTGTATAAGCTTTTTGATATCCCAAGTAGATGGGTATGCACTAGAATGCTTTTCTTGTTTAAAATGTTGGCTTCAATGATTGAGAAATGCACCCCTTTTGCTTTTGAAGTTTAAAGTATTGGTTAGATTAATCATTTGATGGTTTGCAATGTTTGTATTTGATAAAGTACTGTTCATTTGGTAAATGGACTAAATGAATGCACAATCTAATTTAGGAATGGGATGTTCAAATGATCACACAACAGATTAGATATAATGACAACTGCCTGTTGTCTGAATGGCCAAAAATGGGACAGAAACGCATTGCAACCAATCATATCACACATCGGTTTTTAACAAATCAGTGTCTTCTAATTTATACTCAGGCAACATAATTAATTGAACTCTGTTGTCCTTAAATTTAATCACACAACAAAACCAATTAAACTCTATTGTCCCAAAAGTTAATCATACAACAGATATAGTCCAAGAATTGGAGTTTGAAGATCAATCAGACAACAGACAAAATAAAAATATGTTGTCTGACAAGCTTAACATACAACAGCTTGAAAACTGGCACTGTTGTCTGAAGACAACGCCTCAACTGTTGTGTATTTCTTAGATAACTGTGTTCCACCGTTGTCTGAATTTTCAACAGACAACAGCTCGGTCTACAACGATGGCTCTCCAAATCACACAACAGTTTTGTCCCATTGTCTGATAAGGTTTTTGATGTAGTGAAAACATATAGTGAGAATAGACATAAGTTCCTTTGCATTACCTCTAATGACTACGGATGAAAACGAGTATTAGAGAAGCTTATGTGTCACTCTAGTAGGTTATATGTAACCACTATTTGAGTAATTAAGTCCAATGATGTCATAAGAGATGACTTTTGAGATACCGACACATATAGGCTTTGGCATGACCATTTGGGACGCCCAGGTTGTGACATGATGATTTGTATGTTAAAGACTTCACACAAACATCCATTCTTCAGAACGAAGAGAAGTAAGAATCAAAAATTGATTCGAGGAGAAGCATGGCAAGCCCATGCGCCCCACGACACTACCACCATGCTAGACTGGCCACCAATGGCCGGCACTGCCTACCCCCTGCGGTCATCACTTGGGTTTGACACCAAGAACCCTAATTTAACTCCTCTCTCTACTTCTCAAAGTCAATTGTGACATTGTGGCTCAACCAAAATCTTCACTGGTTGATTATAAGGCCCATCTTTTAATCTGTAAAGCCTAAAGAGTAGGATCGAGACCATCCTATGCAAAGGACACTAAGAAATAATTCCATTCTTACATAGAATCCAAGGAGATTATGTGGACCACTTCAACCAACTTGCGGACTGTTTAGATGCTTTATGGTGTTGGTTGACACATAGACATGCTGGTCATATGTCGCTCTATCGTCCACACGTAATGCTGCTTATGATAAACTCCTCTCCCAAATCATATGGCTACGGGCTCGCTACCTGAATCATCCCATTCAGTCAATTTGAATTGATAATGCTAGAGAGTTTACATCAAAAAAATTTCGCTAATTATTGCATATCATTGGGGATTGATATTAGGCATCATATTTTCATACACACCCAAATGGTATCGCAGAAAAGCCACCATTAAACGACTACGATGGTAGTCCGAACATTGGTATTGCACAACAACATTTCCGCTTGAGGTTATGCAATTATGCTAATTTATTCTACGACCCATCGCCACTCAACTTTTATTTGCATTACAACTAGTGACTGGGTGCGAGTCTAATATCTCGTACTTACACATATTTGAGTGTGTGGTTTATATGCCGATCGCGCCACCACAGCGCATCAAAATGGGTCATTGCAACGAATGCATATACAGATATATATATATATATTTATATATATATATATTTATATATATATATATATATATATATATATATATATATATATATATATATATATATATATATATTTGTGTTGGATATACATCTCTAGCTATAAGTCTGCTATATAGAACCCTTGACAGGCGATCTCTTTACCGCTAGAATTGCGGATTGTCACTTTGATGAGATAGTCTTCCCGTTGTTAGGGGGAGACAAGAACAAGAATGTTCAACAAAAACGACGGGAATTGTCGTGGTCTGCCCCCACTTTGTCTCATCTTGATCCCCGAACTGCACAAGAAGTGCAGAGAATTCTCGATCTTCAGAATGTAGCAAATTCGATGCCTGACCCATTTTCTGATATCCCTAAAGTGACGAGATCACATATACCTACTGCAAACGTGCCTACAAGGATTGTTGTCTCCTCAAGAGGACATGGCATCAATAAAAGGAGTTTGGCACGGCGCCGCCACCATGAATTGGTAGCATGGTGACGCCACCTTGAATTGGTAGCATGGTGGCGCCACAAGGTGGCATAACTAGCATCACAGGCCGTGGGTTCAGCTAGAGGCACCCATAGGTTCGATGGATTCTCGCCTTAGGAAGAGAGCGAGTTTGGCACAACTTGATCCATTGATCATTGCTACTGAATTGTGGTTATGTCCAAGAGACATCATTGGGGGATGTCTCAATGTTAGAACCAATTCTTGAGAATATAGAGCTCTCTACAAACTACACTACTGTACATGAGGACGTGAGATTATTGAGATTAATGACATCAAACCTTACTCCGTTGAAGAATGTCAATGTAGAGAAAATTGGCCTAAATGGAAAGATACGATCTAGGATGAATTGGATTCTCTAATGAAGAGGAAAGATTTCGGGTCTGAGATGCCAACACCTCTTAACATAAAACTTGTTGCCATTAATAGGTCTTCGTTAAATAGCGTGATGAGAAAAAGATATGGTAATCTCGCCTTATGGCGCAAGGCTTCTCACAAAACGCCCTGGAATCGACTACGAGAAGACATATTATCTCGTAATGGATGTCATTGCACTCTAATACCTTGTCAGTTTGGTAGTTTTCAAATAACTAAACATGCAGCTTAAGAATACGGTCACTACATATCTTTACGGGGATCTAGATACAGAATATAATGAAGGTTCTTGTAGACTTCATCTAGACCACGGAGTGCATTTGTAATGAGGTTGAAACACTCACTAAGTGACTACTTGATTGGGAAGGGATATGAAATGCCCGCGCATTTCCATAACAAGTTCCAGATTTGCAATTATTGCGGTTTATGTTGATAAACATAATTAGAACCCTTGAGAGTTAAGAGAAACAGCTGAACACCTAAAATCCGATTTTGAGATGAAGGACCTTGGGAGAACACAGTTTTGTCTAGATTTAGAACTTGTCTACCATGTCAATGAATGGTTTAGCATTTTGATAAAGTCAAAATGCAGTCCCATGGCCGTCTGTAGTCTTGACCCTAAGAGGGATACGTTTCGTCCCAGGGATGGTGACGAAGATGTGTTAAAGTGCCTTACCTAAGTACAATAGGCGCATTATTGTACTTAACACAATACAAGACCGGACACCTCATTTGTTATGAACTTGTTGTCCAGATGTAGCCATGCTAATGCGATGTCATTGAAATGGTGTAAAGACAATCTTTCGATACTTAAAGGGTACGATAGATGTGGGCTTGTTTTATCCCTACAGACAGAAAAGAATGGACAACAAGATGGAATCAGACTCCATAGGCCTAATGGTCGTCGTCACTATCGCTGCCACCACCACCAAGGGTGGCTAGTGTCCTCCCTCCCTCCGTCAAAACGATGGTGATGTTTTGATGGGTTTTTGCTAATGCAGGGTATCTCTCTGACCCTCACAAAGGTCGCTCCCAAACGGGTTATGTCTTTACTATGGGATGCATCGCGATATCTTGGAGGTCTATAAAGTAGACATTTGTCGCTACTTCCTCGAATCATGCAGAGATTATTGCTTTACATGAAGCCGAGCATGAATGCATATGGCTAAGGTCTGCAGACATATTCGAGGTACTTGTGGTTTGAAGTCTACCATAGATGATCCTACATGCATTTATAAGGATAATGCAGTTTGTATCGAACAAATGAAGTTAGGTTTCATCAAAGGCGACAAACGTGAAGCATATATCGCTTAAGTTCTTTTATTATCAGCAATAACATACACTTCTAAAGGTTGAAGTGAATCAAATCCAATCAGAAGATAATGTAGCAGACTTATCTACTATATCGTTACCTAAATCCACTTTCGAGAAACATGTGAAGAGCATCGGATTGAGAAAGTTATCCGAACTCCCATGATTGTAACAATCAGGGGGAGATGTTGACATCAGGGGGAGGCATGATGTCTACATGTTTGATCTCTCGAAGACATGGTTCTAAAAAAACGACCTAGGCGGTGCCTAGGCACTAGGCGCCTCAAAGTCGTTCGGAATTTCACCTAGTCTATTGAGCTAGGTGTTGGGCTGAAATTTGACCGCCTGGTCGAGTTAGGCGAAGCCTAAGAGGCCTGGGCGGGTTTGCCTCGGCACTGGGCGTTGGTAGACTACGCGCTTCCTTTTTTTTTTTTTTTTTTTTCTTTTAATCCTTGTCAAAACTCAACAATGAAGATTCATTCTCTCAACTAAAAACCCAATCCTCTGACTTGATCAAAGCAACGAAGATCGATGGTTGTGCTTTGGAAGAGTAGACTTTAGCTTTTGGCTTCGCGGTTGACGATAACGGGGGAAGAGAACTTTAGGGGAGGAGGAGGAGGAGGAGGGTAAGAAGAACGTCATTAGGAGCGCTGTAGAATTGAAGAACGTTGATGGGGCTATACGTGGAGGAATTTTCAGATCAGCGGCAAAGCTCCTTTGGAAGATTGGACCGGGGATTTGGGGGGGGGGGGGGGGGGGGGAGAGAGAGAGAGAGAGAGAGAGAGCACCACAGCACATATGTTTCCTTACTTTTCTAGATTAGCTTATATGTCCTAGCAAATATAAAGTCATTATCTTTTCAAAAACAACATTATAAAGTCATTATATCGTTAAAGAAATTATATAAAAGCAGTTGGTGTTCAAATTGGTGAGTCACGTGGATATCTATTAATCTCAAAACATGTTTATCATTAATTCCTTGGATATTAAATGGAGATAATTCAACAAGGAAAAAAAAAAAAAACACAAGCACACACTTAATTATTTATACAATTATATGTTATAAAAATAAAAATAAACTAAAAAATAAAAAAACGGCCTAGTCTCCCGCTAGGCCTCGAACTACCGGTAGTCCGACTAGCGCCTAGCGTTTTTTAGAACCTTGCTCGAAGAGTGAAGGGCGTGTTGTACTCTTTTTCTCCTCCTCGAGGTTGTTTTTGTCCCACAGGGTTTTCAATACTCGAGCAAGAGTTTGACCGAGGCAACATTTGAAGTGCCATGGTGTCACGATGACATCAAGTTTGGACGGCACATGGGGGAGTATTGAAGGATATTCGATTTATGTGTGCCTTACCAAACTATGATTACTTTTTATTGTTGTAATAGGAGAGAATATTCTAAATTCCTAGTTCTAATTAGAATAGGATTCCTTGTACTCAAAGATTATGTACTTGTATCCTCTATATATAGAAACTTCTATTATCAATGAAAGTTACAACAATTTCTCTCTACAATCTTCTTTCAAATCTCTTATTCTAAAACAATTTTAACCCATTCAAAAAAGCCACGTTAGTTGACCTTGAAGAATTGAAAGAAACTTATATTACAAAATGACTCGACACTAATTCGACTAGTGCCCCATTCAGTTCCAACAAAGCACTTGCACTCAAGAAACTCTCACACACACAACGTACAATGTTTGATTACTACAAAGAATTGAACCAATCTCACACAAAATATGGGACATTTCAGTTATTTGAATTTTGAATATCTGTTTCCTCGTTCCCGCCCTGATCTGTGCCTGGCCATGGGGTAGGATTAATGCGGGTACGACGAACCATTGATGTTCCTCTTGAGATAGAACGTTCCACCTCCTCCACTAGATGGCTGGAACTATTGTAATTCCCATGTAACTTGTACAAGGAGACTACATTTTTCAAGTCCTTGGCAGTGAGAACAAAGCCTTCGACTTCTGAAAGACATTTTACATTTTCGGTTAAGATAGGAAGCTCTGCATAAGAGATAGACATGTCGGGTGGTGATGCCCAACTCAGAAGTTGTTCTTCTCCATAAACATCACCGTTCTCAAGGGACCCGCGGATTTTTGATGGGGAACGTATATTTGCTGCTCCAACTTGATGGTCAGTTGTAGTAGTAGCAGTAGTACTAGTCGGGTAGATCAACATAATACCTTCCATGATAAAGAGCATGCTATCAAGTGGTTCTCCCATTCGAAAAGCAATTGTTTTCTCAGTGTAGGTCACTGGCTTGAGATAGTGGCAGATCAGTCTCAATCCTCTTTCATCCATATTTTCGAGCCTTCGTACCTGTGCACATACACATAGTGGCGTCGTTAAAACATCATATTGCGGCACACTAATTAATATTGATCAATATGGAAGAACAAAATTTAATTGTTAGAAAATCCTAGCTGGACGCCAGTTCAGGAACATACTTTCTTTAGCATACTCATGCAAATAGAAAGTTTGAGATCTTTTACGGTATTCCAGGGAAGAAGAGAGAACAGGTTTTGTACTACAGCATTTTTGTCGTCTTTCAAGTTCTCTGTTATCTTTTTCATGATCTCTATCCTCAACTTCTCAGCGTCTTTGCCCAACTTCTCAGGAAGACCATTTTTGTCCATCCATTCTTGTAGTTCTTGCTCTTTCATTTGAACCTTATCAGTTGCCACTTTCTTTTCCTCGGAGGATTGCATACACTCCTGTTGATGGTCGACATTATGAGTTTTTATGACCAAGAATAAAGCTTAAATTACCCTAAAAATTTGACGGTGGTCTGCTTCTTAATCTTATAATTATAGATGAAAAGTTAGGGAAAGTCTTTACCAACCTGCATATTTCCAATGAGAAAGGCAAATAGCACTAGGCCAATACCAGAAACAAGAATTGCAAAGCAATTTTCCCAAATAAACTCACTTGTATCAATGTCTGTACCATAGTTACTGCAATAAATTTAACAGTTGGGAACAAGAATATATGAGATACATAATCTGACCCCTTCTTCAAGTTGACTATTATCATCTGGGAAAAAAAGAAAAAAAAGAAAAAAAGAAAGAGAACCAATTGGCCTTACCTTAGATTTTTAAGTCCCCACCACACAAAGTAAAATAACTTTTCGCGGAATCTTGTAGGTCCTGTGTAGCGGGTTTGAATTGTCTCTAGAAATGATCCATAATCAAATGATAAATCTCCTGTCGCATTTAGGCAAGTGGCACGAATGCTGTCACCATTGATTTGAGATAGAGGAGGGTCATCACATTGGAAAGTGACATTTCCAGCCAGGGCCATGTTCCAACATACTGCCTCGATTTGAACAGTACTGAAGTACCAAAAGGCTCCAATTACCTACAATTAACAAAGAGTCAGTTATTGATACAATAGAAGAAACCTAGCCAAGCAAACAAAGAAAGGATAGAAACTGTGTATAAAAAGTTTAACTTACATGACTTGAGAGGATGTACATAAAAAAATAGAAAGCAGTTTTGACCCACATGTTACTATTTTTTCTAAACAGCTTAGACGAGATGAAGATCCGATACATTCTTGGAACATATTGCGCGAGAAGCATGTAATTCAAAGTCATTTTGTTCTCTGAAAATCCATAATTGGGAGCATAAAAAAGAGCTAATATTAGCACCTGTGTGGATAAAATAAACAACAAGAGTTAGAAATCCTCCATTAATCACCGCACCAAAAAAAAAAAAAATGTGTAATTTCTGTTACATACGTGAGGAATTGGAAGAACAGCTAAAATGTCAGTTAGGAAAGAGCTCCATGACAACTTCTTAGCTATTGCCTTAGCGTGTCCAAACCAGTTGAAGAGTTTTGAGTTGCCTCTCTGTACCAGCTTGGGCTTGGACACAGCGGCCACTGCTTTCACAGCTTCACGAAGTTGATATACAATATGAAATAGGAACGTGAAATCTGTGAGTGATCGCGTAATGAGGACTACAGTCCTCAGCCTTTTGTCCGTTCCGAGGCACACTTTATCACGATCAAGAAATGCAATGTAAAGAAACAAAGGATCGATTGAGACCGCAATCATACATGCAAGCACAGATATCTTATTCCAAAATGAAACTGAACGCAGCATTCTTTCCCATTTCTTCTTTGTTACATTTACTTCTCCGGCTGGCACGTTAGCATTTTCGACAGCATGATCTATATCTTGGTGAGAGCTGATAAAAGAAAAGAAAAAAAATTATTTTCAGAAAGGGAATCGAGAAACAAATTGGAGCTAGCTGATATACTAACAAAAGGAATTAATGTTAGCTCTATCAAGTAAATATTAAGGATAGTGGTAGTTCAATACAAAGACTTTCTCGCCTTGAGAAGCAAGCAAGAATTAAAGTTTTTACAGCATATCTCCACTCCTTTTCAAATCTGTCCTCAAATTTGTATGAGGAAAAATGCCAAAAGAGAGCTCCTCAGCAAGTAAGACTATTTGCCAAAACATATATATACCCAAGCCCCAAGGGTTGAGTATGAGAAAAAACAGTGGAGATGCTCTAAATGGGTTGAGTTATGGACATCGGCCCCAATAAATTGCGATGAAGTCAATCAAAAGAAACAATACTAGATTCATAGAAGCTAACCTCATTTCAATGTAGTTTTCCTCCTCCTTTGAGTGATTCATGAAGTTTTCCTTTTTGTATCCAATAGTGTCTCCCAAAAACTTAATAGCCAACCAAGATTCTCAGAGTTGTCAGAAGATTCTCAATAATGATCGTGAAATCTGCAGAAGAACAGTAAGAGGAAGTTTAACCCTGCATATCATTAGTTAATTAAATTAAGCTTAACGCGCGCTTCAAACAAGTGTCAACACGAACTGTAAACATTAACAAAAAGTGCCGTGAATTGCAATCTCCGATAAGAATACTTACTTCAGGAAATGAAGCAAGCTTGAATTGGTATGAAACACAGCATTCTTCGAATTCATTTTATAGACTTCAGAATGCAGTGGCTCATGGCACTAAATAATAATATAATGTTTTGATAAGCTAATAATGATAATATAATCAGGGGATTTAAAAAAGAAAAGAAAAAGGAAGACCTAGGTCGTCGGGCTAATATATAAGCCCACAACATGCACTCGTTGTGCATGTTCTATGCTTTTAATTCGATCTTGAGGTCATTCTTACGTCTCTTCCTGCGTGGAAAGTACCAACCATGTAAATGACTGCCACTGGTTAAGGGGTGAATGCAAAACCATATATCTGTATGACACAAGTACCATGATGCTTCATTCAAGTTGCCAGAGTTGTTGAGAATATCATTCTTACATAGAAAAATAGAGACTTTACTAATGTGTTTATAAGAATTTGAGTCACTCTAATTATTAATTGATTTTGGTTATGAAGCTTGGATTACTTTATTCTGGTAGTAAAATTAAGTTAATCCACATATGAATGTCTCGTAGTATACGGGCTCCACATCACTATATATAAAGTGTCCTTGTGTATGGATTGAAAATTTAACCTACATGCTCGGGTGTGTTGAGAATATGAATCTCATACGTACACATAGGAACATAAGAAGCTTGAAATTGTATTTATAATGATTTGGCCACTCCGACCATTACTAATTGATTCTGATTTTGAAATTCAGACTACTGACTGTCCAATATAAACTGATGTAGGTCAAAATTTAGAGTTGATATAGATGATACGGGAACAATAATGATGGATACATTGGACAAACTAATAATTAAACTTGGGTTGATATATACTATATAGATGATACCGGAACAATGATTGATTAATTGACAAACTAGTAACGAAACTTGAAAATCTATCAGAAATTGGATTGGAGCTCGTGCGCTCTTACAAATAGATCAGTTAGGAATCTCCTTCAAATACCATCATATTTTTCATCAAAGATAAACAAGCATCATGTTAGATCTATATCTTTTCCAGTGCGATCTACATTAAACTATGTGGGTTTTTGTGACAATTTCACATTCTCAAGACATTTACCTATCATAATAACTTCGGAATGACATCCTAAACAAAAGTGTAGGCAACAACTGGAGTTGTTCATGTTGGAGAAGAAAGATTTCACATTGGAAAAGTGACAAATAAAATATAACTTATAAGTGTGTGGATCGCATCCAATTTCACTGAGGCCTTTTGTGATTAAAACCCAACACCTAACAAGTGGTTAAGCTGGGACAGTATCGGTACAATAGTGGGCCACAGGCCACGCTTGTCGCTGTTTAACATGATATCAGAGCGAGTCCCTCTCCAATTGCGTTTCCAATTGTCATGGGCCCGAATTATAATGGACCCCATTGCCAGCTGAATATTTCGATTGGATTGTTACCAAGTGTCTAATGTGGGTCTTGGATTGTTATATTGATCAAGTATCCAATATGAAACTTGTGTCCCAATTTCCAATATGGGAATTGGAATTGGATTGTTAATTAATTTCACGTGCAGACCTAGAGCTAGGTTGCACGTGAGGGAGCGTGTTGGAGAGGAAAGATCTCACATCAGAAAAGTGACAAATAAAATATAACTTATAAGTGGGTGGATCACATCCAATTGTACCGAGGCCTTTTGTGATTAAAACTCAACACCTAACAGGTAGTTGGGACAGTATCGATACAATGATGGGTCACGGACCATGCTCGTCGCTGTTGAACAGTTCACATTAAAGAACCAAAACCCAACAAAAACATAAGCATAATAATTACAGAATTACGTGTTTTTGCTAGTTGCAGATTGACTACAACGTATAGGCCAACTCGCGCATTCCAAAAGACATTAACTTACAGGTGACAACGCACCAACTAATAAATTAGTACACAGTTGTACGATTAATATAGGAAATAATTATACCTCACGCGTACGTAAGTGCACTTAGGAACAACGTTGTTAATTGAATCTTGCAAGTTGCTAATTGATTATAATCTTGATTAAGAGTACTAATAATGAACCTTGAAGAAATGATGAGGCATCAATAATGGAGGACGACTGACTTTTGTCTAATGTTAGACCTTCTAAATCAGCCGTCTTCACTTGACCAAATTAGCCACCAATCCATTCTAAGCGGTTCTTAACTACCAGAATACTCTTTTTAAATTAGCCATCTTCAGACCAATCAATTCAAACCCGTTTTTAAATACCAGCTGATAGTGAGATTGAGACATGCTAAATGCTCCAAATAATAGAATATCATTTCTGGAGAAACGGATTCTATGCACCGTCTAGCTCTGACACATCTGAACCCTTGATTTTGATTCAGATTTAATCTAGCCATTAATTGCACGTTAAGATCCGTTAGTCCAGTTCGTTTGGTAAAAATGTGTGGCTTAGGTAAATAGCTTGGGTAAGTTACTTGGTCATAACCAATAGAGCTCTGTTCTCCAACGATGATTAACCTCAGATCTCAGCAGCCTCATTGCTCATAGCCTCACCCCCACGGCGTTGATCCTTCGCCAAAACCCTCGTGCTTGCCAGAAACCAAATAACCAAATCCGATACTTCACGGAAGAAGCCAAAGATTGTGATTTTACACAAATTGCTCAAAAAATGTGTAAGATTATTAGAACAAAACCCACGGGAGAAATCTGATATCAAAAACAGTGCCGGAACAGCACCCTCTGCGGTGTCTGAAACCATCCAAAATATCAATTCGATCAAAATTCAATGAAATTGAAAACCAATTATACCAACAAGTAGAGTTTGATGAGTCAACGAAGTTTCTCATCTCATTCTTCCTCAATAGTCGCCGGAAAATGCCGAAAACCCTTCGGAAAGCCCGAAGATCTCGGGCTTCGATTCTCCCTCCAGGCTCCACAAATGGGTGAACTGATTCCAGGAGAAGGTGGGCGAGGAGAAGATGAACATAACGGCACCGGTGCATCTCAGTGAGGTGGCCGGACGGCGAATTTCCGACCGGGTTGTTATCTCCGGTCGTCGGGTCGAGAACCTAGACGATGGCGTTGGACCAATTTTCTGGATATATGCGCTCAAATTAAGCTTGCGAAAATGGAGTAGAGCCCAGAGTATATAATGTTTATGTATGTAATAAAAAAAAATTAATGTTTATGTAATTAATGTAACTAATATTTTTATATTTAATGTTTGTCGTTCAAAAAAAAAAAACTGGATGCTCCACTTAACTAAGTTTCAACGGTCAAGATGAATCGGTGGAGAGATCTACGACCTAGATTGCATCGCTTCAAAAAAATTTTACATTTAGTAATTTATATGATTCTGAAAATTCCGAAAATCGCAATAAATAGCTTGTGTGTTGAAAACTTTTTCAGAAAATTTCCATAAACTCGACTCATCATGTGCTTAATTATCAAGTCCACAAATTAAAGGTTCACTTCAAGAAAAATTTAAAAGCATACTTACAAATTACCGAGACTAAAAAGTTAATCTCGAATAATTTTACTTAGCATCTATAGATATTTCTGGAGCTAAAAAGAGTCAAATTTTTTTATTTCAATTTATTTTTTTTGAATTCCGCAAAAATCTTATATACCTACTAATGTAGTTTAACTTGTTTATTGATTATATAGAAAATTATACCCTCTAAAATCAACAACGTGGAGGAAATTTAATTTCACAAATTCAACCGTTGAATATTCTCGTGACGAGAAGAAAATATTATGGTAAAAAATTTACCTACTTTCGTCATCATTTAGGCCTCGATCAATGTGGTTAACCCTAAACACTAAATATCTATCAAAATAAAATTTCATAACTTCTTTTCTTGATCCGTCAACCATTCACATGTATCCATGACGTAATTATATACGTCTTATGAAAAAATTGGCACGATTCGTAGCGTTATGTCATCGGTCAACTAAGAGGTTATGCAGATTACTTCTATTGACTGAGTGGATTGAAATCGAAACTACGACGAAATTGACTAAATTTTTTACAACACACATAAAATATTCCAATCCTCTCATCCAACGATTGATTTTCCCAATTTTGTATGTCTCGATGGGGTTGCCCTTTGAGAAATTTGATATATACATATGAGGTTATAAAGGTAAATATAATTGACCTAGTGGATCGAAGTCGAAACGAATACGAAATTGGTTTAGTTTTTTACAACAACCATGAAACATTACAATTTTTCCAATTAACGGTAAGTTTTCTCCAAATTCATTTTCCACCTTGTTATCACTTTTGAAAGTTCCACATAGCTTCATATGCAATGTGTAAATTATACAACATCAGTAGACATATTAATATTACTTATTGTCTGCGAAATCGGATTTGAAATTTTTTATTTTCAACCATTCACACGTATCCACTACATAGTACGTTATATACATCATGTGAAAAAATTGGCACGATTCGTGACCTTTATGCCATCGGTCAACCAAAAAGTTATATACGTTACTTCGGTTGATTGAATGGATCAAAATTGAAACTAGGACAAAAAAAAAATTAATTTTTTTACAGCATATAATATTCTGATCATCTCATCCAATGGTCGGTTTCCTTAGTTTCTTATGTCTTAATGGGTTACTCTTTGAAAAATCTAATTAATAAATATATGATTATAAAGGTTAGTTGACCAAATAGATCAAAGTTTAAACGAGAGCAAAATTGATTGAATTTTTTATTAATGTCAAATTTTATTGATTTTCACTTTCATTTTTATAAGAATGAAATTGAAAATTGAAAGAAAATTTTATTATTACTCAATTTTTTTTTAGAAATTAAAGTGGAATACATGGAGTAAGGCAATGGAAAATATTACTATAAGGCAATGGAAAATATTACTACTAAAATAATAAGACAATTTCAAATACACAGGTATATATTAGTACTCGGTGATTATTTTGGGATGTCGGGAATATTTCCTTAATTTTTCTTGATGCAAAATCTCGAATTTTTGGGCTCCATAACAAAATAGACAACAAGATGAGTTCGTGAAAATTTTCAAAAAAAATTTTGGACACCCGAGTTATTTATTATGATTCTCCAAAGTTTCAAAATTATGAAAAATTATTTAAGCACAGAGAAATTAACGTGGTGCAATCTGAGCCGTTGATCAAAATTTTGTGGGATATAAATACTCGATTCAGATCCAAGGGCTCAGAAGCATCCGGCCGCTCAACCTTTTTTCCGACCCGCGAAGCGCAGATGGTGACCCGACCGTATCTCCGCCGTCGGGCGACATCACGGCTGCCCACAGGTCTCATCCGTCTCGCATCTCAATCCCCGACGTCCCTGTGGTCTTAGTGTGTCCATTGGTTGAGTGTGGGGGGAGAATCGAAGGCCAAAAGTTCGCCAGCTTCAGCGGTTCTTTGACCCAGTTGGCGGTGCTTTCGTACTCCGGTGACCACGATTTTTGTGGCAGCACCACCTTCCCTCTCTGGACATCATCAATTTCTTCCATATTCTATCTTTGAATTGAAATTCAGAGTTAGTTTCTTTGATCTTCGGGTTTGAAGCTGAAATTGGGTTCCTCCATGTTTGATGTTATAAAACCCCAAATCTGTTTTGTTCTTTGGTGGTTTGTGAATTTGGTTATTGGGTTTTGATATTATAATTTCTTCACTGTGATTTTCTGGATAATAGAAAGAACGATTGAGAGGAGCAGAGATGAAGAAAATTGAGAGGAGCAGAGAGGAAGAGAACTGACGGCAGTAAATTTTGCTCAGTTAATTCGTTAGACAAATGGCGAGTGCTTTTCACGCGCTGTTAGTTTTGAATAGTGCGAATGCACTGCTAGTGCATGGAATACGCTCTCCATTTCTGGTGCTTTAGACATTCTGTATGATCAAACCATACTAGAGATAGAGAATAAATTTCAAGTATACGTGTAGGGTTCCAAATAATATTCTTTGACTTAAAGTCTTGAACCACGAGTCCACGAGAATATTAAAACAAGCTAACAAACATTAGTTAGTTGTTATCAACCTCATCATAAGGTAAGAATGCGGAGTGTTGTAAACACACTGATTCACTGAATATAAAATTTTGTATATAAGTTTTTGTAAAAGAGCTGAGCTTCTCCATTTATTTCATTGAAATATGGCTATAAAAGCATATCAATTGTATCAATGTAGGGAGAATTTTTTTTGAGAATTTTTTTTTTTTGAGAGTTTTCTTTCAGAGTTCTATTAGAAAGAAAGAAATTTATAGGGTTAGTCAGTTACTTGCTCTCACCAAATATTTTGTATTTAAACCACTTTCATCAATCAAAGTTCTTCAAGTTACAAAGATTTCAAGTTACCTTTATTTTGTGTCTGAATTATTTATTCCGTTGTGTTTTTTTATTTGTGTGTTGCTCTCTTCACGATAATTTTGAAAGCGCAAAATTTGGGTCGTACAAGGATTGATATGCTTCTGCTATCCCCTTACTGCAGTTTGATGTTTTAATTACGTAACCCGCAACACACCCTAACAGGACCCGCCCCGGATTTCACCTCGAAATCCTAAGCAGTCCTGCGGGGCCCACCTTAGAAGAAATTCTACCAAAAATTTAGCAGAACTTCCTCTAAAATGGACTACCCAAAACCTGTAAAAAAACATTTACACTCCTAAATCAATTCATCCTTATGCTCCTGGAGCCACCCTGCTCCCCAAATCAACATCATCCCAATTCACATAACACAAATCACAACTTAAATAACATTAATTCCTTAGGTGATCAGAGCAATTCTAATAGCAAGGGTAGTCAAGGAAAACCTAAATCAAATAAAAACGCGGAAGCCATGCTGTTGACTATGCCTCAACTCCAATGTACGCCCGACCTCAACTAATTTCGCCTGCAAACTGGGCATTTGAAACCGAAGGGCCCAGGGGAAAAGTATTGAAAAACACGTCAGTGTGAGTGGACAAAAATAAACAACTAAATAAATAATTTAAAAGAAAAGAAGTTGTATTACTTTCCCACGGATTTAAATTCATAAAACTTCGATGCATGCAACGTTTATAAAATGTATGTCTTTAAAACTCGGAGTCTCGTGAAAACATACCAATCCCCGCTGGCTAAGAGAATCGGACTAGCCCCGCTAGTCAAGTAACAAATAAAAGGATATGGGGAAGAGATTTCACCATACGGGTAAAGGAGCCCCTCAGGCTCTATCTACCCTCGACTGCCACTCACACATAGATTGTGTGAGGAGGAGAACTAATAACCTCGACTACCACTCACGTGAGGAGGAGAATAAATCACCTCGACTGCCACTCACAAACACAAAGTAAGTGAGGAGGAGAATAAGCTACCTCAACTGCCACTCACAAACACAAAGTAAGTGAGGAGGAGACCTAATCGAATGACCTGAGTATGGTGAGGAAAAACAATCGAAAACCAGTAAATCCATAAAGCTTCCCCAATAACTCACGAGAAAACAATAAGTATATTCAAGTGACGTGACCCCTCACGCCAAATATTCTCAGATTCAGAACCAAACCCGGAAATTAGTACAAGCACAAATTCGTTCGGAAAAAAAATCTCATTTCCAAAAATATTCCAGAATATCTCAAAATTGACTACTAAATATAATATGTAATCCGGAAAATCATCTCGGTAAAATAAATCGTTGAAAAATCACGTAAATCATATTTCCAAATAATAATCATATATTCCAAAACCAATTCCGAAAGTCATACCGAGATAAATCATAATTAATCTCTAAAAATCATTATTGAAATCAAAAGCACGAGATAAACCGAAATCAATTTCCAAAATCAATTCATATGCTCGAAAAGTAATATGATAATTAAATAAAGCATTAATTCAAGAAAATAAGCGCATGCATCATTATTTAAAACAAAAGTCCACTCACAGTACTATATAGGCAACCACGTGTACGAGTTCCTTCGTCGAGCAATAGCTCGGTACGTTGCCCTGTACATAAATATAATTTGTGAATAATGACTCGGCAATTGCATACGATTCTAATATCTTATCCTCCTAAATCAAACTTCCAATTTCTTTTCCAATTTAAACCAACTTCACCCCTAATACCAACCCATTAGTTTAAAGGTTCTAGGGCAGAACTGAGAGAAATCCAACGGTTGGATTCTCGTAATTCAATGATTGGCATCCCAAAACTTCGGAATATTTGGAATCAATTCAAAACTTCTCCAATCTTCACCAACATCACATATTCAAGCTCTACAGCAATTATAGAATTTAATAGGCTAAAAACCGAAACCAAAAACCTGCCTTACGCGTCTCCACGAGCAACCCACAGTGGCGGCACGTGGGGCCCACCGGCCACCACCACCGATGTCTGCCAAATTTTGGCAGCAACACCTACTCATCAAGCCTAACACTTTTCCCAACTACAACAAATTCCAATTTACCTTGAAGAGCTCTAATTCGGCCGGTGAAAAATTTCCAGAAAATTCAAAACCCTAGAATTTTGGTTTATTCTTGATTCTGCCTGCACACTGCAAATTGAAGTGAATGGCCTTAGGGGAAATGATCACCGACTTGAGGCGCTTCTATTATACCCGGTTTTGTTGCCGGAGATGGCCGGAATACGGAGAAATTGCCGAAAAACGTCAACTACTACAGTAAACTTCCAAGCTTCATATCGTGCTTCACCAGCCAAATCGTGACGACCCATGACCACCAGCATGTAGAAGAGGAGGACGCGAGTCGTCCAGCCACCGGTGGCTCGCCAATTGGTGGCCGAACGACGTCAAATTGCAGGGAAGAAGGGAGGGCCGACGCGGGGGAGAGAGGAGAGGAGAAAGAGAGAAAATCTCGGGGTAGGTTTCTGAAAAATGAAACTTACTATAGTAACTTTCTATATATATAGAAAGTCACCGTAAACAGTAACCATGAATAGTAACTTTAATTTTTCGCTTATAACTTTCGCATAGTTTCTGAAAAATGAAACTTACTACAGTAACTTTATATATATATATATATATATATATATATATATATATATATATACAGATCCTATCCAGAGCGAGGTTAGGGTTTATGGTCACTTTTCGGTTGCATATCCACATCTCGACCGTTCAGTTTTTAGGTACTAATGTATAGATCATCTCTGCAAAATTTCAATCAAATTGATGGTCGTTAAGGCATAGATAACTGCCTTAAAGCTAGTACGGTTCAGGTTGGACAGATTTAGTTCATCCATTGGTTTGAACGAGTTAGATACCTTATAGATCATCAATTTGATTGAAATTTTGCAGAGATGATCTATACATTAGTACCTAAAAACTGAACGGTCGAGATGTGGATATGCAACCGAAAAGTGACCCTAAACCCTAACCTCGCTCTGGATAGGATCTGTATATATATATATAGAAAGTTACCGTAAACAGTAACCATAAATAGTAACTTTAATTTTTCGCTTATAACTTTTGCATATGAACTCCGATTTTTACGTTCCACATATGCACGCGCTCGGTTTAACATCCCCTACGACTTTCATGAAGAATATTTTCTCAAATTTTGGCCCGAGAAAAAAGTCAACTTTAGGGCCATTAAAAGTACCAAAACGACAGTAAAGGTCGTTTACCGTCTAAATGCCAAGTAAATCGGTAAATTTCAAGTTCGGGACGTTATACACCCCCCCCCCACCCCCTTCTTGGTTTAAACCAATTTTCATCTCAGTACTTTCAATTTATAATCTCTTTTGAAAAATAAAATTGCTGAATTCCAATTTTATCTTCATAGAATGGATCAATAACAGACATTTGTTCACGGAATATATCTTGTTGTCCTTCTTCTTTGTCCACAAACTACTTATGAATATTATTATTATAATTTATATTCAATTTCTTCTGAAAATTTTGAATGGAGAATCTCAATGATCAAAGGACTACTAGATTATTACTGGGAACAACTTGCCAATCTAGCTTACTAGTTTTTCAAATCCCGTCAAGCCACTTCAAATCTGCTAGTGTAGCTCAAATCTAATTAAGCCCCCTCAATTTTAGTTTAGCTTTGAGCTACCCAAATCCAGCTTAGCTTAGTACGTACCTGGGATACGTATGACCATATAGAGATAGAGAAAAACTTTCTGGTGTGTGATGGGTCCGAATCCATCATCTCTCTGTAGGGATAGAACAAGCCCATATCAATCGTACATCTCAAGTACTGAAAGATGTCTTTTACACCAATCAAAATGGAGTCACGTTGGCGCATAACTATACTTTAGCTAACAAGTTCACTGCAAATGAGATGTCTGGTCTTGTGCATTGAGCTAAGTACAATAATGCGCCTATTATGCTCAAGTAAGGCACTTCTGCCACTAGCACATCTTCGTCATCATCCTTCAAACGAAGAGGGTCCTTTTCAGGATCAAGACTGTGGATGATCATGGGGGTGCTTGAAGGTTTGACCTTGTCAAAATGCCTAAGCATCTATCGACACGATGCTCAAGTTCCAAACTAAGACATAATCGTGTTCTCCCATAATCCTTCATCTCAAAATCGGATTTCAAGTGTTCAACGGTTTCCCTTAAATCTTTAAAAGCTTCTAATGAAGATCATGTCCAACATAAACCGCGATGGAATCCGAAACTTGTTATGGAAACGCATGGGCATATCCCTTCCTAATCAAGTAGTCACTTTAGTGAGTGTTTCAACCTCTTTGTAAACGCGCTCCGTGGTCTAGAGCCACTTGACTTGGGTAAATGAATTTCACCATGAACCTTCATGTATATTCCGTATCTAGATCCTTATAGAGATACGTAGTGACCACATTTGTAAGCTGCATGTTCAGTTATTCGGAAACTACCAAACTGACAGGGTAGTGGAGTGCAATGACATCCATATGTCTTATCGTAGTCGATTTCAGTGCGTTTCATGAGAAGCCTTGCGCCATAAGGCGAGATTACCATCTCTTTTTCTCACTACGCTTTCTAACGAAGACTCATTAGTCAACATGTTTTATGTTAGGAGGTGTTGGCATCACTAACTCGAAAACCTTCCTCTTCGTTAGAGATTCCTTCTTAACCTGGATCGCATCTTTCCATTTAGGCCAAATTTCTCTACGTTGGCATTCATTCATCAACGGAGCGTGGTTCGATATCATCTGACTCAACACACTCATGCGCAACGAAATGCGCAACTACATCATCAATTATGATGGAGTTTATATCCCACGTCTCAGGTACACTAGTGTAATTTTCATAGAGCTCTATATTCTCAGGAATAGGTTTTGACGTTGAGGCGTCCCCCAACGATAACCATAACCCGAAAGATTCTCATGAGACGGATTTTGAGTGTCGATGATTTAAGGATTGGTTTGTGCCAATGTATCCTTCGAGCCCACGGGCCTCCCATGCATCCTAACTGGGGCCATGGCCTATAACGCCAGAGTGCCACTCTCCTTGACGCTGGCGCCATGCCTACCTCCGTGTAGGGTGGCGCTACGTCCTCTCGTAGGGACGTACTTCCTTGCAGGCATGTTTGCAGCATATTTGTGTGATCTCGTCACTTTAAAGGGGATCGAGATGAGACATAGTGGGGACATACTACGACAATTCCTGTCATTCCTGTTGAACATTCGTGTTCTTATCTCCCCCTAACGACGGGAAGACTGTCTCATCAAAGTGACATCCGCAAATCTAGCGGTAAGGAGATCGCCTAGCAAGGGCATTAAGTGGCGGACGATTGTTGGAATCTCAAATCCAACGTAGTTGGCCATTCGTTTGTAAGGACCCAGCATAGAGCGCTATGGCGGCGCAATTGGCACATAAGTGGCACACTCAAAGGTGCGTAACTACGATACTTGTACCCAGTCACTAGCTGTAACGCAGAGGTAGATTGAGTGGCGGTGGGTCGTAGACGAATTAGCATAGCTGCATGCGATATTGCATTACCCCAAGCGGATATAAGGAGATTAGTGTGCATTACCAATGTCCAGACTACCATTGTAGTCGTTTTCGTGAGATCATTTGGGTGTGTCTATGAGAATATGATATCCAACATCAATCCCATTGCAATATCCATCGAAAGTCTTCGATGTAAACTCTCTAACATCATCAAGTCCAATTGACGGAATAAGATGATCTGGGGAGTGAGCCCGTTGTCATATGATATTTGCCAGGAGTGTAGCATAAGTAGCATTACAAGTGGACAATGGCACAACACGTGACCAACATGTTTGTGTGTCAACCAACATCATGTCGACCAACATCATGAGATATTTAAACGTCCACAAGTTGGTTGAACTGGTCCACAGAATCCCTACGGATTCTATGTAAGAACATAACGAGTATTTTCATATCCTATGCATAGGACGGTCTCTGTCCTAATTTCCCTAAGGAACGGGCTTTGTAAAACGAGCGAGAGGCTTTAGAAGCAACCAATGAGAATTTTGGTTAGGCCTGAGCGTCTGAAATGCTATTTGAAGCAAGTTGGTAATTGCAGCATCACCTAGGGCGCCATCACCATGATGGACCCATCCATGGCGTCATGGATAGGGACTGCGCCAGCCCTAGGCAGTAGCGTCGGTCACACTTAGTCCAGGAATCAACTTTTGATTCATGCTTCATTTCGCTCGAGAGAAAGGATGTCCATGTGAGGTCTTTCGTAGATGGATCATCATATCATGACTAGGATAAATTATCATGTCGTGACAAAGCCAATATGTGTCTAAATCCAGGAGATCTTCTCTCATAACTTTATTGGATTAATAGCTCAAATAGTGACATAGAATCCACTAGAGAGACACATAAACTTCTCTAAGATGCGCCTTTGTTCGCAATCATTAGAGGTATTGCAAAGGAACTCATTTCCGTTCTCTACATGCGTTTTCGCATGGAATCCGTTGGCTATTCATAGGTGTGATTCGTCTTAGAAGCGTAGAGAGTTTCTGTGACAGTAATTAAGGTGTCATTTGGCAAGTGGAACTTGGGCTATTCCATGTCCTTGAATTAATACTGATGGCCCAGCCATCGTAGTCATAAAAGTCATATGCTCAGAATCAAAATGGAGTCATAAAGAACTCGAAATTTTATTCATAAGCCAACGGAGTTACATCTTTGTCTCTTTGACTAAACAAAATCTAATCCAAAATGATAGCTAATGCAAAACAATGGTAGTCGTCTAACTTCTTTCGGTAATTCCAAAATAAATGTGACCAGGTGGGTAGAGAGATGTCGGTGGAGCAAGGCTCGCTTAAGTACCACTAATCTCAGAACCTTTCTAGACATTACACTTAATTTGAGTGAGCCTACTTTGAAGAAAAGCTAAACCATTGGCATTTACTACAAAAATATATATGGCAATTGCCTATTACATCTCTTGGAAAAATAAAGACTTAAACAGAATTGGCGATCTATTGATCCCAGCCAGATTTGTAGTCTTCAACCCTTCACTCTAGATCATCTTCTTGATCTTCTTGTTCCATATAGTGAGCTTCTCTTGCTTCACAATATGCTTTGTAGGCGGTGACAATTTCTTCACGAGCTCTACAAATGTGTGCCCAATGATCAGACACTCCACATCGAGAACATACATCTCTTTGCTCAAACTCCATTGATTGAGGCACTTTGAAAGCGTCATTTAGATGGCTCTTAGTGTTGGTGGCGCCACCAATATGGCCAGAGGCGTTGCCTCCCTCTCTCTTTCCACGTTGACCTCTTCGGTTCAGTGTTTGCCTTGGCGGTTACCTTCCCAAATAGAGCGATTATATGGACCAGAACGTCCAGAAGTATCCCTAAGACTCTTGGCGACTTCTCTTAGGGGCGCGACTATAATTGGATTCAGGAATATGCCATGTTCCCACGGATCTCGAATTATAGTTCTTCACAAGGATGTTGTCATGCTTTTCAGCTACATTCATAGCTCCAATGAGCTCATGAAATTCGTCTTGCAGTAATATTAATTCGATAGTTCTTAGCAACCATCAATGCAGAGACGGGGAAAGTAGAGAGAGTTTTCTCAATCAACATCGCATTTGTGATCTCTTTACCACAGAATTCCATTAAGGATTTAATGCGAAGTGCTTCCGAGTTATAGTCAAGAACTGACTTGAAATCATAGAAGCGGAGGCTATGCCATCTCATTTCTAGGTCAGGAAGCAGGGAGTCACGGACGTTGCCAAATCTATCTTCGAGTGAGAACCACAGCCTTCTGGTGTCTTCTTCATTCATACACTCGTACTGGAGAGAATCATCCATATGACGAGTCATTAGGATGATGGCTTGTGCCTTATTTGCCTCTAAGGCTGCTCTATTTGCTTCCAAAGCTTGAGCTTGCTCAACAGTTAGCACGTCCTGGCTAGGCTTGAGAATCGTATCCAAGTTTCCATCAGCCTTGAGATGCTGGCGGATATCACGAACGCACTTGTGATATTCAGAGCCAGTTGTTCCCAATGGAGCAAAGTCCAATTTGTTCAGGTTACTCATCCTGAAAGAGAACAAGAAATTAGGGTTAGTTTCGGAGCGAAAAAGGCTACCACGAAAACAAATAAAATTTCTGAGCGTAGTCGCTTTCAAGAAATTAGGAATTTCCGAGCATAGTCGCTTCCAAGAAATTCGATTCCAAGAGGGGTTGGATTAGATCGAAACAATGATGTTTGCGGTCAATCGTTTTATCTCAACAAACTCTAAGTTTGGAGAACTCTACAAGCTCCAAGCTTGGAGTGTTCGGCTTAATTTGGTCTCCCCTATGATAAAGAAAGGGGGGTAGAAGAAGGGAGGTTGCAAGTCCCCGAAAAAGAAGAGAAATTGAATTTAAAAACTCTAAAAAAAGGGGAACTTTTAGAAAAGTTTACCTTGAAAAGTTGCCGGAAATCTTGACAGGAA
Organism: Rosa rugosa; assembly: GCF_958449725.1. Classification (NCBI taxonomy): domain Eukaryota; kingdom Viridiplantae; phylum Streptophyta; class Magnoliopsida; order Rosales; family Rosaceae; genus Rosa; species Rosa rugosa. Next base: position 48,808,934 of record NC_084824.1, read on the forward strand.
AAGTTGTTGGCTGGTCTGTGCAGGAATGCTGCAGGGTCACTGTGAGGATGCTGCGAGGCCGCGAGGATGCTGCGGAGATGCCGCTGTGGGGATGCCGCGAGGATGCTGCTGGGATGTCGCGAGGATTTTGCGGAGATGCCGCGAGGTCTGTTGCGGACGGGTCACTGGGTCGCGGTATCGCGAGCGTCGCGGGGTATGCAGGATAGCGATGTCACGGGTATGCAGAGTAGCGGGACTGCGGGGTTGAGGAGTCGCGGGCGAGTCCTTGGGTCGCGGTATCGCGGGGTCGCTTGCGTCACAGGGTCGCTGGCGTCGCGGGGTTTCTGGTGTCGCGGGGGCAGGAGCTAAGCAGGGCTTGCAGGCGCTGCAGGGGCACGTAAGAGCTGCAGGGGATATAGAGTTTTGGGTTTTTAGGGCTACGGTTAGAGCTCGTGCTGATAACGTGTTTTAGAGAAACTGAAATTGAGAGGAAATCACTGTGTTCTCATTGATAATATGGGCCTCTTTATATAGTGGATTACAATATATAGAATCTCAATCATACAAGGAAAGTAATCGTACATTGAATAGGAATCTAGATCCTTCTAATTTAACCATATTACCACTAGAGCAAGTAACCTAGAGTTTGGGCCAAACACATATTAAGGTTTAATTGAACAGTATATATTTTTTTATAAAAGATTTGAGTTTCTCCATTTATTTCAAATTGATTTTAGTTTAGGGAGCGGATCCGTAACCGACCACCTAAATTATAGTTATGATTATATTCTGATTCTAGACCATTAGATCATATAACAACTAACGGTTGAGATTAAACAAAAATTTTTATTTGTCTTTTAAATAATATATTCTATTATATATCTAATAACTAGTCATTAATTTCTTTCATATTCTCCTTCAATTTCATTTATTACAGAAAAATACTCAATAATTACGGGATCCATTTCCTCAAATTACTTTCTTCTTTCTCTTATTCACTAAATTCATTTGTTGCAGGAAAAATAAATAATTAAAAAAAATTTTGAAATTTTTTTTTTCATTTTGATTGATATGCAACTCATCTAAGGAGTAGAATCAACAAACAAAGAAATTTTTTTTTCTCTATGTTACATGAAAAATTCTAAATAGTTTTTCAATTGATACCTTAATGAGGTTAAAGAAGAAAGTAACTACATAGATAATCTTATTTGATTTAGTATTCCAAATTGGGTTTTTCCTGTAGTAAATGAAGGATTGAGAAAAAAAGGAAAAAGGATAATCTTCTACTTATGTACTTTAGAATAAGCATTTATTAAAAAAAAAATTAATCTCAACCATTAGTTGTTATATGATCTAATGGTCTAGAATCAGAGTATAATCTTCTCTATAATTTTGATGTACGTTTGGTTTTTTTATGGTAAAGGTTAGCCTACGTGTAAAGCCTAACAGCCACTCATGCATATATCTGAGATTTTATGAGTTTGGCTCTTCCAATTATAAATTAGAAAAAATTCAGAATATGTCAATATATGATCCACACACACATGCGCGCACACGCATGCACATATATAACTTGATTACTTAACAAGGGCAATGATATGGGGCCTCAATGAGGCCTAAGATTTGTGGCCTCAAATCCTAGGTGTCATGCCATGTAAGGAAATACAAATTTTATTTTCAATTCCACATTGTTTGGACCCAAAATGAGCATTTGGCCTGACAAGGCACGTCTTGGAGAAATTGAGCCAATGTCAGTGGCTCAAGCTATATATTGTCGAAAAGTTCGAAATATATATTTAGAGGCTAAATAAAGCCTACTATGGAAGCATGGAAGCATGAAAGCATGAAAGCATGAAAAGTCAACTTTAGCACATTTTCCTACTTCGGCTAGGAGAAACGGAGCTAAACAAGGAAGGAGGGGCGGCAGACTAACCAAACGGAACTCTAAATGAGTTGAAACTCTGCAGATCCATTCTAGACAGCCCAAGGATCATTTCTTATGAAGAGTGCCAGAGCTAGTTTTGAGTGGAAAGCCTTCAAACAATCAATCCAATTTTCTGCAGAAGCAAAACTGGAAAACTGGACCTGTAAGAGGTCCAGCAGCATTTCCGGCCCAACCACATGAAAATAAATTCTGAAATTTTACCAAAATAATCTACATTCATGGTGGATCATTTCATATGAAGAAATCAAAGGTTGAATCTGAGTACTTGGTGGAGATAAAAATTGAAGGATAAGGGAGCAGAAAATGACTTAAACCTAACAAATTCCATTAAGTGTTTAAGTATTCAAACCTAACATTCCATTAATGTTTAAGTGCTAAAACCTAACCCATTATGAATTGTTTAAGGCCAAATAGTGTTGCTTGGTAGCCTATATATAGAGGCTACAACAAGTATCAACACACAACAACACAAATCAAAATATCTCTAAGATGATCTAAGTTCTCTCTAGAGCAACCTCTCTAAGAGCAACTCCTTTCCTTATCTTTCTCTTATAGGTGATCACACTTTAAGTGCTAGTCTCCTCAAGAGCCGACTATCAGTGCCACCAAACCCTTTGTCAACGTACTTCGGTCCTAGTCTCCTCGGGAGCCGATTGTAGTACCACGACCACAACGGTTACAGAACCAGCCAAGCAAGGGTAACGCCCTCGTAGACAACAACACAAATCAAAACATCTCTAAGATGATCTAAGTTCTCTCTAGAGCAACCTCTCTAAGAGCAACTCCTTTCCTTCTCTTTCTCTTATAGGTGATCACACTTTAAGTCCTAGTCTCCTCAAGAGCCGACTATCAGTGCCACCAAACCCTTTGTCAACGTACTTCGGTCCTAGTCTCCTCGGGAGCCGATTGTAGTACCACGACCACAACGGTTACAGAACCAGCCAAGCAAGGGTAACGCCCTCGTAGACAACAACACAAATCAAAACATCTCTAAGATGATCTAAGTTCTCTCTAGAGCAACCTCTCTAAGAGCAACTCCTTTCCTTCTCTTTCTCTTATAGGTGATCACACTTTAAGTCCTAGTCTCCTCAAGAGCCGACTATCAGTGCCACCAAACCCTCTGTCAACGTACTTCGGTCCTAGTCTCCTCGGGAGCCGACGGTAGTGCCGCGACCAAAAACAACAACATTCATCAAAACATCTCTAAGATGATCTAAGTTCTCTCTAGAGCAACCTCTCTAAGAGCAACTCCTCTCCTTCTCTTTCTCTTATCGGTGATCACACTCCTAGTCCTAGTCTTCTCAGAAGCCGACTTTCAGTGCCACCAAACCCTCTGTCAACGTGCTTCGGTCCTAGTCTCCTCGGGAGCCGACGGTAGTCCCGCGACCACAACGGTTACAGAACCAGCCAAGCAAGGGTAACGCCCTAGCAACCCAGCCAAGCTAAAGTCACGCTTTAGCAAGATCTCAATACTTCCCGGTGATTTCGCTCTGCTCAATCTGCAATATTGAGTATCGACTTGTGAACAAGAAGAAACTTTAGCAAAGTCCTCACCACGAGGCACAAAGAATCCCACGACGAGGTTGGTGCTCTCCTCGTCTACAATCGCTTGATAGAAGTCAGGTCAAGGAACACCCCCGACGACCGCACCCAAATGGTGCTGGCACGCCCGCGCAGAAAAGAGACTGTTGACCAGCTGCAACAAAATTGGAGCCAAACACACATAATATATCTTGCCACATCATACTATTGCAACACCAATTTTATCCTTTTACATTTCCTTTTAGATGTTAGGGGGTGAATCAATTACATTAATGAATTTAATTAGGTGACGAAAAAAATATCAGCTATTAATTATGTATTAATTTAAGAGATATGTTGATTATACGTATTTATATGCGTGTAATTATATCTAAAACACTAGGAATAAGCCAATCCCCATGTCAATTATTATGTAATTAATTTATTTTTATTTATTTTGTAGTAAATAAGCGGAGTTGTGGATTTTAGAAGAAATCATGCGAAAGTGGAGCAAATTGAAGTTTTCGACAAGGAGACGAAATTGTCGACAGTCAACTTTGGTCAACGCCAAGAAAAGAAAAAGAATAATAATATTTGTGTCAGCATTAATTGGTTTAATTGCCTAGCTTAATTAACCTAACCTTAGGTTAATTAGTGCAAGCATGCACGAGCAGATTGATATAATAGGTTGATTACCAATCCAACCTTGACACATGGCATATGCAATTATCCATCATGTGGTGCTGCACATACAATTGTTTTCTAATTAACCTAGTGTCACGCCCCGAATTTTGAATAAAGGAATTCAAATCCGAAACGCGAGAACAAACAATCACAAGAAGATTCTTAGAAAATTTTCAAATAAACTAAGCACCAAACAAACTGAACTCACAATGTCAATACCGACTCGTTCTTTAGAGTCACATATTACATTACAATAGTTTACAAATTAAACTGAATAACAATTCAATAAGTAAACGCACACTCTACACTCACAACACAGCGGAAGACTAGAACCAAGAGTACCCTTCCATGTCCACGCTACCGAACGTACACCTCAGCTTTGATGACGATTGATCGATATTCTAACCTGCACAATAACCCATACACCATAAAATAGTGCACCGGGAATGTAAACAACAAACCCGGTAAGCTTTTCAGCCCGTATGAGTAAACTCAAATAAAGTGACTCACGTCACTCATGCTTATAATTTCTCAATTCGTGAGATAATTAAAGCAGCAACATTTAACTCCACAAACACAACCAAACATATAATCACACTAGGTAACAATTAGTAATCCCTGCATCGAAAGTTTAGTTCAGGAGATCACTAAAGTCACCCAATTCAAATTATAGTAATCCCTGCATCGAAAGTTTAGTTCATGAGATCACTAAAGTCACCCAATTCAAATTATAGTAATCCCTGCATCGAAAGTTTAGTTCAGGAGATTACAATTAAATCAACAATAGAATTCATAGCATTCCAATTCTCACATATGAATTAAGGAAAGAACACCATAACATTCTCCGAAAACTACGTACTCATGATGCAGTGACGTCGTTACCACCGTGACGGTACGTAAACACAGACTACACACCCATGGTGCAATAACCTAGTTACCATCATGAAACTATGCAAACATAGACTACACACCCATGATGCAATAACCCAGTTACCGTCATGAAACTGTGCATGCAACATGACTAGAGCTCTAACCATACCGTAACCTGTTGCCTCCGTCGAGGTTCAGCCTTACGATGACATTGCACCCAGGTTAACCACAGTAACCTTCAGAATTCAGCCATTTAAAGAAATCTCACCCGACTCTCAATTGTCACATCATAATTTCAATCACTCATTCAACAATATAAGTCCTCAAATATAATTCCGACATAAGTGGAAGTTCAATTCAATAATGTGAATGAAAACATCAAAAGTCTACATATCACAATGCCACACCATCCAGATATATATATACCACGTAAATATATATATACGTAATCATCCACACAGGAATGACCACTAATACCAACTATAGTTCACACACTTTAAAACCAAGAAATTCATTTTATACTTAAATTCATTTTTTTTTTTACCTGGGAGCCGTAGCCCAATGAACCGTAGTCGATCGAGTTCATATTATTTCAAACAAAGCATTAAATTTGAAAATGATTTACAATTATAACAACAATTTCCAACAATTAAATAATTCGGTTCGTAAATGAACCATGTGAGATTTACTCACCTCTAATCCAGCTGCGTCTTCTTAACAGCTCAACAACGATTTCACGAATTTTCCGCCTAATCAATCCGTCGATCACCTAATCCAATATGATCTTAACTTAGCAAGGGATTCAGAAAGCACACTAACACGACAATCCAACGGTAAGATCGAGATTAAACGATGATCCAACGGTCGGATCGAAATTAAACGATGATCCAACGGTCAGATCCTCACAGATCGCCCTTAGGATCATCCTCCTAAATTATCACAAAGATCCGACGGTCTGATCTTCCTGAATTGTCCTTACAAACATCTCCACAAATTTATACAAAAGTCCGACGGTCAGATTCTCACGAATCGCCTTTCGAATCGCTAGTTCTCAATTATACGAAGATCCAACGATCGGATCTTCGCCCGTGACCACACAAAGTCATCGGGACAGTCATACGATCAACATATCAGAATTTGAAGCAAAACCGATGGTTAGATCTTTGCAGATCGTAAACCGAAGATAAAACGTAAAAACGTTAAATAGTGTCGTCAAAACGTAAATCATCCATTTATCAACTTTTTCTAAAATAACATTGTAATATATCAAAACGCTCGTATGGATGCATAGATCATCGTCCAGATAACAAAAACTCAAAATATGGTCCGACACGCCGCCACATGCGGAGGTCAGACAGCGGTCAACGCCGCCGGCCAACCACCTCAGATGCAAAAGTTGTCAACTACAAACTTCTTCAAAATAAAGAATTGAACAACTTTAATACCTGACGTTTTCTGAGACAAGGTCTAGATCGTCCTAGATCGAGCTTGGAAGTTGGATTAATCTCAGCACTCGGATCAGATTCCAGATTGAATCAGAACCGTCAAAAACTTCAAACCTTGATCTATCGCTCTACACTCCAAATCGTCATGCAAGGAGGATATGAGGATGATCAGAAGGAGGAGGAGATTCCAAAACTGAGAATGATCGGCCCGTGCAACGCCGTAATTGGGAATCTCCGGCCGGGTCGGGTTTTGCACGGCTGTGGTGTCTTCGATCCAGCTCTGGGGGAGGCGGCGAGACAAGTCGACGCAACGGGGCGTCAGGGTGGCTCGCGGCGAACGCGGGAAGCTCCGGGTCGTGGCCGGAGGAGACGTGATGGCGCCGCTGGCGTCGGGTCGGGTCGACTTGGTCAGCTGCGTGGGAGAGCAGAGAGAACGGAGAGAATGGGGGCTGAAACGCAAAATGGGAAAAATTCTGGACTTATGAATAAATCCGGATTTTTTTCTATATTTATAGAAAAATCCACAAACTTCAAATCTTCATAACTTCTTCGTACAAACTCCGATTTTCACGTTCCACATATGCACGAACTCGTATCGACGCGCTCTACGACTTCCGTGAAGGAAGCTTTCACAGAATCCTAACGTATAAAAAGTCAACCTTCGCACCCCCCTTAAAACTATACTTTTCGAATAAATAATCGTCCGAAATACTTCCGCTCCATCCACGAACCACGAAATCGTATCAACGAACTCTTAAATAATTCCCGAAGCATTTAGGAATTAATTACGAATTTTCGGGGTATTACATTCTACCCTCCTTAAAGAAATTTCGTCCTGAAATTTAAGCGTACAACAGTTCACCAAAAGGTGCGGATACCTTATTCTCATAACTCACTCGTGTTCTCACGATGCATCACTCATGTCGCTGCGACTTCACAAAACCTGAACCAAGTCACTCACTTCCTTCCAGGTCGCCTTGCCAACCTATCCAGTTATGACAGGTTCAACAACAAGGTCACATTCGCATTCCCTCGATCGTACCATGATCAATCACAAGTGACTCATCATGGATATACTTCCTCAGCATGAACACATGGAAACGTTTTGCACACCAAACATACACATAGAAAACATTTCGTACAGCAGACATACTAGGAGGTAAAGCAAGTCTATATGCCAAATCTCCACCTTCTCCAAAATCTCAAAAAGGTCCGACAACCTTGGTGTAAACTTCCCTTCTTGCCAAAAGTCACACTTCTCAGACTTGGCATAAAATTTTCCTCTTTCAGAACCTGTAGTACAATCCGAAGATGCTTATCATGATCCTCCAACGACTTGGAGCAAATCAAGATATCATCCATGAATACTACCACAAACATATCCAAGTGAGGATTGAACATGCGGTTCATCAAGTTCATATAGGTAGGAGGTGCATTGGTTAGACAAAAAGACACGACGACAAATCAAAATGTCCGCACATAATCCCTAAAGCAGCCTTAGGAACAACCTGCTCCTTATAGCAACATCTGAATTCGGACATCGATAACGAAATACCGATTGTCCAGGAACAGATAACACATCCTCACTTCTGCCTCTAGTCCTTAAATAAGATTGCTCTCATTGTGATGACTTTGCCAACTTAATAACAAGTCAAAAATTTTCACTCAACGTTGTTCTGTAGTCCCGTCTGGAATACAAACCGACTACAAACGATGGTCGCACCAACTTCCACTTCAACTACACTACGATCACGCACACTGAACCCTCATAGACTTTCTTCTCCCACTTGGCACACCAAGACATTCCCCAACAGATAATCTAGAAGACGAGGTAACCATAAACACCAAAGCTCCACCTCACATCATAACGCAACAGGTCCGACAGACCTCAGTCTTAACTTCACATTTGAAGTTAAAACCGCATGCCTTAAACATCACCTCCAACACCTGATTCACTCGTTCAGTCCGTCCAACAATCTGCGGGTAAAATGATACACCCGCATCTCGAGTGATCCTTGTGGCATTCGAGGATAGTCTCGAAACTTCGAAATGAAATTTGCCTAGACCCACAATTAATTACAACACCCTACCTAGTATCACTGCACTAGTCATTGTCACCCCAGCACTTGGTAGTAACACAACCATCTCCTGAATTCCATCCCCGCACACAACCCAACAACGACTCTGAAACTACTGCACTACACATAGACTACTCAAGAGTCCAGAACCCTGTTATCACAACAGTATATGTAACACCTCGTTGATAATGTAACTCTAGCACTACGAGAATTTGGAAAAGAAATCTGCCATTCACTCGAATCAATAATACAACATTCTTTTACAATTAACATTTCATAAAATCACAACAAGTTCTGCATGCATCAAAATCACACAGAAACTCATTCATAAAGACAACAGAGCATGCATCACAATTCAATAGGTGTTCTACCACCTCAGAACACAAAATCATGCTAAGGTCTAACCTCAACTAACCCACGCACAAATCATCACATGGCACTGCTACAAAGGCTGCCACACAATCTCTACTACCACAACCATGAAGGGTGCATCACGCAACCAACCACTCACAACAGGCAGTCACCCTCAAAAGTCTAACTACAAACATCAAGCAGAAATCCAACACAACACAATATAAAGATGTATCACCAAAACAATTCATTCTCAAAAGCACACCAATAAAACAAGTCACCCAGTGATCTAGCTAGAATCATCTGAGTCAACCAACACAAAACAAATGTGTAGAAAAACAATGCTCCACTAAAATCAAGGATTAATAAATGCTAAACACATCCCATTCTGAAACATCTCATGGCTCTACCTGCCTAACGAGTGTAGTCAAACCAAGTTCAGCAGCTACACCAATTGAAGGCTACTTATGGGTCCTCTGCCCTTTCCAGGACCCACCCTGAGTACTTGATGCACTACTGCTCTCTGTAACTATCTTTCCTCCTTTTCTCGGAATTCTTCGTAGTTGTCATCTCCTTCCAAGACGTCTAGAGTTCCTGTATAATGCCAAAGCACTCGCAAGGATGAGTGCTACATAATGCAACTGACAAATAACCACTCCCACTTTGATCACTAGACTCAGTTCCCTCTTGGGACTTCCGAGCCAAGAACACTGGATCTATCGGCCAAACAAACTGATACAACCACAAGAACCTGGCCTCATAGTCCCTGACACTCTTAATCCCTTGAACTAGAGTAATTGATGTCAAACTCCAATTTCTCCACCACTGGAGCAGAAAGGCATATGTCCCGGAAGAGTTCCACGAAACCCTCCCAAGTCATGGTCGATATATTCCTAATCCTTAACAATAAATCCCACCAACATCCTACTTCACTTTTAACTAGGAACATAGCTACCTCTTTCTTCTTCACGTCGGTATAGACGACCATATCAAAGTAGGTCTCCATGTTTTCGATTCATTGATCGGCCAACAGGAAATCTGAACCAAATTGAAATACCTTTGCCCTAGTCTAGTGACCTCCCTAGTCAATCTAGATAGGTGAGTAGCATCAATTGCCTCAACAACAAATGAAACAAGTTGTACTACCTTCTCCACAAGGTAGAACTCCTCCAAAGAGGAAACCATGCCTTCACCCCTGGTCGGGCCTCTCTGAAGATTCATCACCTAGTGGACATAGCGTCACCACAAAGCATTCTCAAAAACTACACTAAGAACTCAAATCTCACACTAGGTTAGCATAGATACCTTGGAGTCACCTTAAACACATAATAGTATGCCGAATAAAATGCTCCACTAAGACACCACGCTATTAAAAAAGATGACTATCCCTTGATAAGCACCTTCTACCCAATACCTCTATCGATCCAACTTAGGGAGACACAACTACAATCGATCAAACACTTGTACCAACTTTACATACAAGCATAGGTCAAACGCCATGACCCCAACAACCAAACGACTACTCCGCACAAAGGATACGATTTTCCATGAAAACCATCCTTGACCACTCCATCAGAGTCTAATCTAGAGGTTCCCATTCCTCAAAAGACTACAACTCAAGAACCTACTCAAAGCTCCTACACTTCACTTACAGAGTCAACCTATGCTCTGATGACTTAACGTTCTAGACGACACCTAACACTCCACATACCCAATGACTATATCAGTACTGAAGAGCATCAGATGGGGATCCGCTGCAGACGGGCCATCACTCGGGTAGTACTGACAATCACCAAATATGTACCTTACGCTCTGATACCAAACTGCCACGCCCCGAATTTTGAATAAAGGAATTCAAATCCGAAACGCGAGAACAAACAATCACAAGAAGATTCTTAGAAAATTTTCAAATAAACTAAGCAACAAACAAACTGAACTCACAATGTCAATACCGACTCGTTCTTTAGAGTCACATATTACATTACAATAGTTTACAAATTAAACTGAATAACAATTCAATAAGTAAATGCACACTCTACACTCACAACACAGCGGAAGACTAGAACCAAGAGTACCCTTCCACGTCCACTCTACCGAACGTACACCTCAGCTTTGATGACGATTGATCGATATTCTAACCTGCACAATAACCCCTACACCATAGAATAGTGCACCAGGAATGTAAACAACAAACCCGGTAAGCTTTTTAGCCCGTATGAGTAAACTCAAATAAAGTGACTCACGTCACTCATGCTTATAATTTCTCAATTCGTGAGATAATTAAAGCAGCAACATTTAACTCTACAAACACAACCAAACATATAATCACACTAGGTAACAATTAGTAATCCCTGCATCGAAAGTTTAGTTCAGGAGATCACTAAAGTCACCCAATTCAAATTATAGTAATCCCTGCATCGAAAGTTTAGTTCAGGAGATTACAATTAAATCAACAATAGAATTCATAGCATTCCAATTCTCACATATGAATTAAGGAAAGAACACCAGAACATTCTCCGAAAACTACGTACTCATGATGCAGTAACGTCGTTACCACCATGACGGTACGCAAAAACAGACTACACACCCATGATGCAATAACCGAGTTACCATCATGAAACTATGCAAACACGGACTACACACCCATGATGCAATAACCCAGTTACCATCAAGAAACTATGCAAACACAGACTACACACCCATGATGCAATAACCTAGTTACCATCATGAAACTATGCAAACATAGACTACACACCCATGATGCAATAACCCAGTTACCATCATGAAACTGTGCATGCAACATGACTAGAGCTCTAACCATACCGTAACCTGTTGCCTCCGTCGAGGTTCAGCCTTACGATGACATTGCACCCAGGTTAACCACAGTAACCTTCAGAATTCAGCCATTTAAAGAAATCTCACCCGACTCTCAATTGTCACATCATAATTTCAATCACTCATTCAACAATATAAGTCCTCAAATATAATTCCGACATAAGTGGAAGTTCAATTCAATAATGTGAATGAAAACATCAAAAGTCTACATATCACAATGCCACACCATCCAGATATATATATACCACGTAAATATATATATACGTAATCATCCACACAGGAATGACCACTAATACCAACTATAGTTCACACACTTTAAAACCAAGAAATTCATTTTATACTTAAATTCATTTTTTTTTTTTACCTAGGAGCTGTAGCCCTATGAACCGTAGTCGATCGAGTTCATATTATTTCAAACAAAGCATTAAATTTGAAAAAGATTTACAATTATAACAACAATTTCCAACAATTAAATAATTCGGTTCGTAAATGAACCATGTGAGATTTACTCACCTCTAATCCAGCTGTGTCTTCTTAACAGCTCAACAACGATTTCACGAATTTTCCGCCTAATCAATCTGTCGATCACCTAATCCAATATGATCTTAACTTAGCAAGGGATTCATAAAGCACACTAAAACGACAATCCAACGATCAGATCGAGATTAAACGATGATCCAACAATCGGATCGAAATTAAACTATGATCCAACGGTCGGATCCTCACAGGTCGCCCTTAGGATCATCCTCCTAAATTATCACAAAGATCCGACAGTCCGATCTTCCTGAATTGTCCTTACAAACATCTCCACAAATTTATACAAAAATCCGACGGTCAGAGTCTCACGAATCGCTTTCGAATCGCTAGTTCTCAATTATACGAAGATCCAACGATCGGATCTTCGCCCGTGACCACACAAAGTCATCGGGACAGTCATACGATCAACATATCAGAATTTGAAGCAAAACCGATGGTTAGATCTTTGCAGATCGTAAACCGAAGATAAAACGTAAAAACGTTAAATAGTGTCGTCAAAACGTAAATCATCAATTTATCAACTTTTTCTAAAATAACCTTGTAATATATCAAAACGCTCGTATGGATGCATAGATCATCGTCCAGATAACAAACACTCAAAATATGGTCCGACACGCCGCCACATGCGGAGGTCAGACAGCGGTCAACGCCGCCGGCCAACCACCTCAGATGCGAAAGTTGTCAACTACAAACTTCTTCAAAATAAAGAATTGAACAACTTTAATACCTGACGTTTTCTGAGACAAGTTCTAGATCGTCCTAGATCGAGCTTGGAAGTTGGATTAATCTCAGCCCTCGGATCAGATTCCAGATTGAATCAGAACCGTCAAAAACTTCAAACCTTGATCTATCGCTCTACACTCCAAATCGTCATGCAAGGA
>NC_084824.1:48822259-48943589 GCF_958449725.1 Rosa rugosa
CGATTTCATCTGTGGAGATCGAATTGGAACGAATTCAAAACTAGGGTTCTTCGGGTTTCAAACCTTATAAGGTAAAATTCTACTTTTTGGCTTATAATCTGACTTTGGTGTAGTTATGAAAGTTTCAATTCGAGTTAAGATGAAGAACTTTCGTGTTGGGAGTTTTGTCTAATTTTGACTTTGGATGGGTGGCGGTGCCGCCACTGTGATGGTGGTTTCCGGCGACCTCCGGCCACCCCAAGGACAGTTTCTGTCCATTTTTGTGTTCTACGTGTCGATACGATCGTTTGCATATATAATTCATAATTTTTGGATATCGTATGATTAAGTTATGAATTTTTAAGTTTCGATCGATTTCGATCGTTCGATTTGTGATCTGTGAAGATCAGACCGTCCGATGGACTTGTAGTTTTGTTATGTTGATCTTATGACTGTCCCAGTGGCTTTGTGTGGTCATGGGCGAAGATCCGACCGTTGGATCTTCGTATAATTGTGAAATAGTGATTCGGAAGGCGATTCGTGAGAATCTAACCGTCGGATTTTCGTATAATTTTGAGGAGATGTTTGTTAGAGTGATTCAAGAAGATCTGACCGTTGGATCTTCGTGATGATTTTGGAGGATGATCCTAAGGGCGATCCGTGAGGATCCGACCGTTGGATCATCATATAAATTCGATCTGGCCGTTGGATCATCATTAAATTAGAATCCGACCGTTGGATTTCCGTATATGTGTGGTTTATGAATGATTGCTAAGTTAAGATCGTATCTGACTAGGTGATTGACGGTTTGAGTTAGTGGACGATTGTGGATCGTATTTTGAGCGGAATTGAAGACGCAGCGGGATTATCGAGGTGAGTAAACCTCACGTGGTTCATATTACGAACCGAGTACTTTTAATTAATTTATTTTTTGTCGTCATTGTGTGAGCTATAGTTGGTATTAATGGGCATTCCTGTGTGAATGTCTATCTATATATATATTATTTATGTGAAATAATATGTATTGTTGAAATTGTGAGATATTATGTACTGTTATGGTTGTGTTGAGTTTATTGTTGAAAAGCAACAATATTGTGAGAGGTATTAAATTTATTGTTGAGAAACAATAAATTGTTGATTTGTTGAGATATATTGATCTGTGGAGATCAATAGGTCACGGGGGTGACCATGGCATCTATTAGTGAACCACGCCCTTGTACCGGGTAGGTGGAAACTAATAGCATTAAATCGTGAACCACGCCCTCGCGCCGGGTAGGTGGAAACGATCAGTTAGAGCTCTAGTCTGTCTGCCAAATGTTGAGTGACCTTATGAGGGTAACGGGGAGTGACTCATAAGTGTATAATATTTATATATATATATATATTTATATATATATGAGAGTGAGAAAGTGAAGTGGTTTTGTGGTGATCATTGTAATTGTGATGTTTCTACATTTCTATACTTGAGTTAAAGGAAATGTATTTTATTAAATCAACAGTTCTTCTTGTTTACTCATACTGGCTGTAAAAAGCTTACCGGGTTTTGTGTTGTTGCAACTCCCGGTACACTATTCAAATTGTGTAGCGGGTAATCCTACAGGACAGGAGAACCAGGACGGTGATCGTGCGGTTAGAGCAATTGTTAGAGTTTTACAGCAATTGTACGTTGTGAGGTGTGTTATGCTCATTTGAGCTTTACAATATTGCTTGTGAGAGTGAATTGTAATAATGAACTCGAAGTTTCGAGATTTGGATTTTGTAATTGTAATTATTCATGTTTCGGATTTGAATTTATTATTCAAAATTCGGGGCGTGACAATTCATTTGCACCACAAATTCTTACCTAGCCTATACACTTTTATCCTACCTTTCCATGGTAGTTGGTGAAGCGATTCGAGAGAATGACTTTATGTTTGAGTTCTTCAAAAGAAAGAAAAAGTCAAAAGTGTGAGGTTACAAAAGAAGAAGTGTGGGGGTGAGTGATTTGTATAGAAGGAAAGTTCAAGGAAAAGAAAAGTAGGAAAAAAGAAGAAGAAGAAGAAGTTGTGAAAATAAAAAGAAAGAAAAGTAGAAAAGAAAAGAAAAGGAAAAAAAATAGTCATCTTGAAAAAAAAAAAAAAAAAAAATATTTTGAGTATTACGTAGTATAGTGTGGGTTGTACATTGGGTTTTAGAGTGAGTGACTTAGCGTTTGAAAGCAAAAGTTTTAAATCTCTATAAGAGAGAGTTGCTTCACCGATTTCTATGGACTTTGTATTTCCTTATCCTTCATTTCTTATAGCTACTTGCCCTTAGCCCCATTACAACCAAATAAAAGACCTCTTGATCTTGAATGTTGTGGGTTACCTAGCGGAGATGAGATCGAAGAGCAAGTATATGGCGGCGCATGTTGTGAAATTGCTTTTGAGTGAAACACTTATAGTCCCTAAACACTTGAGCGGTAATATTTAGTGAATCTATGTGAGTTTAGTGGGTTATATCGGGTCTTTTATATGCTTATTTGATTATGGTGGATTGATTTGACATACGGTCAACACATGCATATACTTGAGCATTTCTCGTACATGTGCATCTTAATTGCCTTACAAATTTAAAAATCTTATGTTATACTTTCGTCTACTTCATGGTCATATACATAATTAGTTCTCCGAGGATTATGGTTGGAAAGGCTAATACTACATTATCTTTATGTTTGTGAGTTATTAGATTTTTGGATTACATTTACATTTAGTTTGCTTGGGGACAAGCAAAAATTCAAGTGTGGGGGTGTGATTATACGCATTTATATGCGTGTAATTATATCTAAAACACTAGGAATAAGCCAATCCCCATGTCAATTATTGTGTAATTAATTTATTTTTATTTATTTTGTAGTAAATAAGCGGAGTTGTGGATTTTAGAAGAAATCGTGCGAAAGTGGAGCAAATTGATGTTTTCGACAAGAAGACGAAATTGTCGACAGTCAACTTTGGTCAACACCAAGAAAAGAAAAAGAATAATAATATTTGTGTCAGCATTAATTGGTTTAATTGCCTAGCTTAATTAACCTAACCTTAGGTTAATTAGTGCAAGCATGCACGTGCAGATTGATATAATAGGTTGATTACCAATCCAACCTTGACACATGGCATATGCAATTATCCATCATGTGGTGCTGCACATACAATTGTTTTCTAATTAACCCAGACCACATTTCCATGCTGACCACCATCTTTATCCTTTTTCTCTTCGACCAAAACGACACAATTCGGATAAAGTTATCCCTTCTTCTCTATTTAAAAGCAGAGACCACGACCCTATTCGATTCACAGGGGCTCTCAACCTCCACCGCCGCACCACACCTAAAACAGAGGCAGCCCTTTTGGGCTGCTCTCTCTTCTTCTTCTCCTCCATTTTTCCTCTTTTCTTTCTATTTTATTTTGAGATTTGAAGGATTTACTCACCCAAAGCTTTAAAGATTCATCAAGGGCTCAACCTCTACAAGATTCAATATTTGGGTATTTTGTGGGAGTTGTAATTCAAGACTAGTCATGCTACCTTTTTAGCTATTTATGATTTTTCTTGTTTTCTCCTACACTTCTCTACTCTTTTCTATTTGAATTTTGTAATTTTGATGTCTATGATTATGGGTTGTGAGTAATTTCCTTGTTGGGGTTTAGGGTTGTGTCCCTAACCCAAATTTTGTGTAAAAGATGTTTAATTTAATGTAATGATGCAATTTTCATATGATGAATGCTTATATCTATTTTTGTTGGGTTAAAATGCATGTCTAGGAGCCTAGTCAACTCTAGGGTGTGTCTTTTGAGCATGTCTAGGATGGAGTTAGAGGCTTGACCCCCTCTAATTCCTAAGCTAGAAACCTTCAATTTCGTATTCGAGGGGTTATAAGCATGGTGATTTACACCCGTTGCGTGATTGCGCGGGCGGGTCGCTTAGTAGTCTAATTCATCGATCTCTACGCCTCTTGATGTGAATTAGTGACCCTTGAACCGGCTCTAATTTATGTCAAGTGAGTTCCTACGACCCTTGAACCGGAGTAGGAATACCATGAAACGGAATTTCGGTCCTTAAGCCTTGAACCGCCTTGGATACGACTACCGCCAAAATAGGAAATATGCATCTACATTAGATTAGCTTCCGACACATGAGATTTGGTGAAAGATTCTCCCTAACACCCGACATTCCCACTTATTTGGTTACACTTTTATTAATTTCTTTGCATTTTTATTAGTTGGTTTACATTTCATTACTTTTTGTTATGTTAAAATCAACTCACAAACATGGAACTATTCCACTCATTTGTGCATATCCACCACTAAGTTCTTAGTTTTGATTAGGCTTTGGTGAAAATCAAAGCCGAGCATTGCTAAGGCTTGGTACCTTAGATTAGTTTTATTTTATTTTATTTGTTTTATCTCCTTTATTTGCTTAGTGACTTTAGTTCCGACCACCCAAGGATTGTGGGTTAGCCACTAATCCCCGTGGTACGATAATTTTGGGCATTATACTTCCCTATCTTGACAATGATACGTACGCTTGCGTAAATGTGTATCAAGTCAATGGCGCCGTTGCCGGGGATTAGGGTTTAATAGCCTTAATCCCTTGGTGAATCGGTTATTTAGGTCACATTAGCATATTTTTGTTTCCTTATTAAAAAAAAAAAATTTGGTTGTTTATTTTATTTGCTTACTCTCTAATTTATATTTTCTAATTTTTGGTTACTAATCTCATTCTTGGGAATCCATAGGTACTCATTTTCTATTACATTGAGCTATGGATCGGTGGAACTATGGATGGGAAGACCCGTGGGGATATGAGCAAGAAAGTTTATATGGTGGAGGTTATCAAGCTTATGAGCCTAGGAAGGAATTCGTTGAAGGACTACTAGCTCAATTGCAAGCCTCTCAAGCTCTATTGCAAGCCTCCCAAGCTAGATTGCAAGCTTCTCAAGAGATGCTTATACATTCCAATGAGCAACTTAAGGCTAGTCAGCGACGGATGCCTGAGGCTTGGTACTTTGACATATAAGCGAACTGGACTAGAATCTTTTGAATGCAATAGATGCGTGTTGCTAGTGTGCGACGGCTAAATCGGAGCTTCAGCTAGGCTAATAATGAAGCCAATGAAGACCGGTGCTGCTGGACTAACCGTCGATGGCTGGTAGTGGGCTGCTGGTTTGCTGGCTGCTTGACAGTCGGCTTCACTTGGTCAGCGATAGTAGAACAATCTTGTTGTTGTTGACGACGATACTGCAGTAGCAATTAGTGTCGGCATTCTTGCGGAGTTGCTGGGTTCGAGTGCTTAATAAGTGTTGTCCAGATCAAATCTGGCCAAGTCTTTGGCTGTCTTTGGGCCAAATCAGAATCCATCTGTAGAGTTCATCTTCTACAGGGAGCTGGATTTGCGATTCCATGGATATTTGGCTTATATTGAGGCTAATATGTCTGGAAAAACCCCCTAGCCCTAGCTTGAAGGGCAAGGAAAAAATATAGGTAGGTGTGGTAGGGCCTATATACTTTGTCTTACATCTCTCCATAGTTTATAGGCTCACTTTAAATAAGTGAGTGATTACTTCGAATATAGATGATATGTTCTATGTATCATTAAAACTTCTTGATTATCTAGTTGAAGGCATTAGAAGGATATGTAATGGCCATCTTCGCATGCGTTTTAATGAAATCCACATTTCTTTCAAAAAAAATTATTTTACTTAAATGAAGACCCTATTTATTTATTTATTTATCATATCAATGACTAATCTTTTGTAAGTTGAACTCACGACCTCTCACTTATAAAGATGAGACTTATGCCACTAGACAAATGGTACTTGGCAACCTTATTTAGTTTGACAATGACTTTTTTATAGTTACCATATGAATTATCAAACTAGTAACATGATTACATAAAATAAGACATGCACAATAAATATTAACATACTTATTACTTTCAAATCCTACAAGTTGCCGATGACTGAATATAAATTCTAATTATTAATTTGGTACTTGAGAATTTAGATGACCAAATTTGTACTTCAATCAATTAGGTGCCAAACTACACTCCCACAGTCAGCCCCTCACTCGGTGTAGACTTGGTTGGTGTCCATGTTCTTTTCTTTGATTTCTTTGCATCAGGGAGATTATTATTTCTATATTTTAATACAAATGTTCGCATTCATATTCATGTTCATCGCCAGCTGAATGAATACATGCTTGATTTCTAGGTGCTTATACATATGGTGCAAACGAAGCTCACAAAATAGATTATTGAAAATACCAAGTAGAAAATGATAATTGGAAAGTCCCTTCGCAAGTCAAGACCATAGCCTATAAGTGGCTAAGTTCACTTCATACTACCTAATTGCAAACTAGCAACAGACCATCCACCCAGCAAACCGTAAACAGCAATTTGAGTACCCAAGGCGACAAAGTTTTAATAAACGTCCAGCCACCCCAGTGCAGCCCCCAAAATCCCCGATCAATCCGGCACATTACAACCCTTCCCCAATACCATAAACTACTACCTCACAGCTACAACCACCCCTCAAGTTCTCCATCGCAGATAGAAATTTAGAACACAAGAACCATCACCACAGTAATTCTAAAACTAGAAGAGTGCCAGCAGAACACCACCCGGCCAGAAGCCAAACCCCTGTCAACGTCTATCTCCAATGACAAGAGAATGGAGATGATGGGTCGAAGGCAAGGACCTGTTGTAAGAGAGAACTACAAACTCTTGAGAATTTGAGTTTTAAGTTGGTCTGAAAGACCTTAGTGGCCAAAAGGAAAGGACCTGATCCTACTCTACACAAACAAAAATAAATGAGGGCACACTTCATTTCCTACTCTAGAGTCTGCCTTAGATTGAATTAAACTGAATATTTCAATAAAGATTTTCCTCGATCAAACTCTAATTTTGATTTTCCAAATGGATATACAAGAAACTATCATAGCAACCAGCCAAAATGGATCACTGACTATCATCCGAAGAGTGCATTCAAGCATTATAACTAGCAACCGTATATGCTCAGTTTAAAAATTTAGCCCTGTAATGATCAGGTGCGATATACTCCACTGTCACAATCCGATCCTCAAAAACTCGTCCATGTAAACAATGTGCTGCCATCCAAGAGGCTTCTGATCTCCCAAACTCCACAAAGACACACCCAGGCTCGAATATGCTTCCAAGATCAAAATCATTCTCCTTCCCATTATGCTGCTCCTTAGTTCCACTCTCCAGAATAGAGTCTGTTTCTGTTCCCACATTGTCATCAGTTCCAGCAAAAGTCTGTTGTTTCTTACCATCAACTTCCTCTATAATAGAACTCTCTACTGTTGTAACTTCGGGAGTTTTATCATCATAGCACTCTGACGCATCTTTCATGCTGTTTGGCAGGTTGGTGAGTTCTTCGGGATCCCTATTAGGTAAGTCATTGCTTCCTTGGACTTCAATATCTTTATCTGGTTGGCCCATTTGACATGACTTGTCCTCTACAAAATCACCTGCTGGTTTATCATAACCAAAGCAATTACTTTCTGGGACTTCATCTTCTTTAAGCTCCCCTGTAAGCTTCACTCCACTCGTTTCCTTGCCGTCATTATCAATATGTTCGTCCAAAGTCTCTGTTTTTGCTGCTTTTTCTTCAGAACATAAATTTTGCCAGTGCCCACCAGATTCTGCATCATTGACAGCTTCACACGCTCTAGTGGTGACAATGTGATTGTTTGCATGCTTGACAATCTTTACAGATTTAACCATGCCAAACCTACAGCATTGAAGTCTTTAAGATAAAATCAAGTATCGCTAAAAAAAAAAACAAACAAACAAACAAAAAACCAAAAAGACGGAGTCAAAAGGTGAAAATTAAATTTCTCAGGGACCTGGCACATTCTAATCGCACATCTTCCAGAACTTCTTCAATCTCTTGTTCAGACAGTGATGACATGTGCTCCAGATTGAACTAATTCACAATGTGGAAAAAAGGATCATAAGTGATCCTGAATAAACTATGCATCTTACTATTCAATATTCAAGTGATGCCATTTTTACTAAGCTTTTTCTTGGTCAAAGGACCCAAAACTGGGGATATCGATTCCTTATATGTATATACTTCTATATTAGTATATGTATGTGCGTGTGCGTGTATGGCAAGCGCAAAATAAATAATCTGACGGTAATAGTTTCGATACTTTCCCCTATTGGTGGGGAAAAGGAGAAAAAAAAAAGACTACCATAAATAAAGAAATTTATGATCAAACACAAAAGACCTTACCACATTTCTAAGCTTCAGGATATGTGAAGGTTGTTTGAGAAGCGGCTTTGCATGTTCTGGGATCTCATAGAGTGATGCATTTCCACTATTTACCTAGCATATGTTAGTTCTTCCATCAGTAAACATCTCTATGTAAATCACTGGACACAGATAAATCAACGTTTAAGGAAGAAGGGTGGTATTAGTACCATGGATGATCCACTATGAATTGCCTGAACCACAGTTAGCACTCTCCCTCCTAATTTTATACCATTCAGACCCGCACAAGCTTTGAGAGTAACTGACTGGTCGACATACTGATGCAACATCCAGAAGTCATCGAGGTTAATAAAAAAGAGAGAAAGAATATCTAATCTACAAAGATGGAAGAAAGATGAAGAAAAAAGGGTGCAGCATTACAATCCAAAATGAACAATGGTAAACAATATAAATGTAAAGGAACAGATGTTTCTCTACCAAATGTGTCATATAGTAATCAAACTAGAAACAGATCTGTAAGCAAAATTAAGTACATTAACTTGCGAGTGCGCAAGTGCACACACACTAACACTGACCTCTAAAATGAGGACTTTCAGATCAACACTTGGATGACTTGTATGTTTATTTAACTAAAATTTGAAACATTCATCCAACAGTTGATTTGAAAGTCCACATGGAATCATTACTTTAAACTCCTCACTAGAGACTCCCTATATAGTAAGGATAAAGAAAACCATAGTACTGTAATAATAAAAATGAAAATAAAACCAACAGCAACATGAGAAAGTCGGAAGATGTAGCAAGCATATACATTGACGCCTTACAGAGAATTTACCAGAAACTGAAACCCAAAGGAGCTGTAAATGTTCCATTACCTCTAGAAAAGCACATGCTTCATTAAGTTCCTCATTGGCCTCAAAATGGTATGCCTTCAAAGGTCCAAAGACACTAACGATTTCCAGAAGCTGAAGAAAGTAGCATAGAAAGGTTAGTCACTAAAGTGGTAGATGAGCATAAAAAAAAGAAGAGACATACAGATAGCAGATGAGATTTTGGTGGAGAAAGAACGCAAAATGATTCATAAGCATTGTGTATATATATATATACCATTTCTGAGGAAAGAGCCTTTGATATCCCACCAATGAAAATCTGCATTAATACAGGAAAATGAAAAACATGAAAGTTCTGGATATCAACAAGGGCAAGTGCATCTCACATTTCACATACAGTACAGACTCACTGACTCGAACAACAAGATAAACATTTGACACTTTCTAGACTATGATAGGCATTAGTAGGAAAAGTCAATAAATAACAAACACATATGGGATGAGTAATGTTAATCCAGAGATATTCCTCAATACTACTGGTTATAGTGGAGATGATCAACGTTCCCTGAAGTGTGTTTGTACAACTCTTTAGGGAAGGCCACAGGTTGTCTTAACATATTATACCTTTTGTACCCAGACAAAACATTGGAGTTTACTAAACTCAAGTACAGTACCTCTTAGAATCACCAAAACTCATTCAATAATGATCTTAATCACGCATAACCAAAATAGCATGGACGTTTCAAACTTATCAGAATTTAAGGGGGTAAGCAAGAACTTGCATGATATTTTAAATAAGTAAACTTTTGATGTAGATTTTAATCTATAACAAGCATATGTCCTATGTTAGGTCAAGATCATCAATCTTTATCCTGAAAGAAGTAAATATATAAATATACTAATACAATATAAGATAACATAACCTTATATACCTAAAGAAAACACTTCCAATATTAAAAGCTTTTATGACAATAGTTCTCTTAATTTAGTAACAGTTTGATTAGCTTAATTATTGTTGCGAGTACCAACAATTCCTTGCTCGGTTGTTTATACCACATCAATCTTTTACCTTTAGAGTAGTACATTATGAGACCACGTAACTAAAATCATTTTCCACTATACTGAATTTATGAGTCAAGTCTAAACACAAAGGTCAAAACTGAAACTTTTGGTAAGAGGAGTTAACTATGCAATTATTATGTCATGGTTCACCAATGTACCTTGTTAGGAGAATCGTTCACAACATCACTTATTGTCTCAATACTCTCAGCTGCAGCCACTGATTTCTCGGGGTCACCAGTCTGCATGAAAATAGCAACTGTCTGAAAACCTGCTCCATGGATGGTAAGCACAACATACCTCAGATTTGGCAAAGCAGCAGTAGATAGTAGTTCAACCAAAAACAGTTCATGTTTACAACATAGGCACTGAATTGTAGGAATTCAAACATTAAATTATTGGAATCAAAGCTTCTGATTTTACTATGGTCTCTTCATTAAAAAGGCATTGGTCATAAGAAAATATATAAAATCAATTACTGAGAATAAAATAAAAATCAACGTGGAATTATCTTTGGCATATATTTCACGAAACTACAAAATCTTTGACACTAAGTAGCATTTTCATCATGTGGTAATTCTTCAATCAGAAAATGTAATCATCCCATCAAACAATTGAAAACTGGTCAAAAGAATCTATGCCAGGTTGAATTTCTTAAATATATCTTCTAACCTAGGTCCTCAGCTTTCTACTCAGATAATGAATACGATGAAACCACGGACTTCCAAAACTTTAAAAATAACAGGTATCAAAATGCCATTGGATGTTTATAATTACGTGAGAGCTAATTTCAGTAAATGATAATTAGTAATAAAAAAAATTAGATTATATTATATTATAGACCCCTCGGGCTTTTAAGGAGGTGCTTTGAGTCTGTATCTTTGGATGATATAGCCCATAGGTTTCACAGATAAAGACTACATGGGAAGATAAACTGTTCTTGCAGAGAGCATAGGATAAAAGGCAACACTGGCAAGGATGAGTCATTTTGTTAGCAAGAAGGCAACACATAAGAATCACGGTGGCCATTGCCTCGTTATTCATATCAGAATAAATGTAGCGACCCAGGAATGAGCTTCAATATTATTTATCTCTACCCCACCTACTAATGCAGCAGCAATGACTTGGTTAGAAAAGAAATATCCGCTTTGGAAGCCTAAGACTAAGCCCACCCCATTTTGGTCCAAAGGAAAGTCTCCATGGTAGTCTAAGGGTCTTGCCAGGTTAACTTTCAGTTTTATGCAGAATAATTATGAGCCTAGTGCTTTTAAGAGTATTAAAATCTTAGGGTGAGTACTCAAGGGTCTTGAGTGTGTCTTTATGTCTATTTAATAAGTATTGTAGAGTCTTATTATTAATAAGTCTTTAGTAGTCTTTTGGTGTGCTAGGAGTCTAAGGGTTGTGTTTGAAGCCTATAAATATGGTTATCTATTGGAAGCCAAATCAGATTGGAATGAATAAAATTGAGTTTTATTCAAGGCTTGGTGCCTTGGTCTCTATCCCCTTACCTCCCTCATTCTATTTCTGTATTCTACAGCTAAGAACCCTCTGTTCTTCTAAAATCATTCTGCTTTCTTAGTCTCTCAACACTCCCCAACTCACCCCATTCATAATCTCCCCAACTCTGCTGCGTCACCTACTCCTTTAGTTAAAGTAGGGAGTCTGCAGGTTGGTTAAAAATAAATAAATTAATTGATCAATTAAAAAAAAAACAGAAACAAAAAAACAAACACCAGATTGTGCTGATCACTAGTCTTAAGCACATAATGTTGTTTGAATTTATCGTTATACTCGCTAAACAATCAAACAAAGAAAGAAGAAGCTCCTTGTCAACCATGTTCATGTTTTTAATTATGCCTGCAATGCTATGAAAAAAGAATTGCTTGGACAATAGAAATTTTAAAAAGGAAAAAAAAATAGAGTTTGTAAGAACACTACAAAAGAAGCTTATGACAACATGTAAAGTTGTAAACACAACAGCACATAAAAGTAACTAAGACTAAAATTGACTTAAAAGTCAAGCACATCAATCGGGAAATCTAAACAGTAGATACTAACAATAGGAAAGAGCATAGGTGAGTCCTAAAAGTCTATATCAAATGCAATTTAGATGTTGAACGTCAAATAAAGCAAACATTGTACTCCATGTCATTAAGATTCACATTCTAAGAACCTAGATCATTGACCCAAATCCAAAATTGAGAGAAAAAGCTGCAAGCACAGCAAACTTGTCACTGCACCTGGAAATCTTCTTATTAAGAGTCAGCTTCTTCACCATCCTGAATGTGAATTACGACATACCCAACATAAACACCCTAATTAAGAGATTCCAACATGACCGTCAGAAAATAAAGCTTATGTAGCAGGACAAATATATTATTCCACTTACAATAGAAGCTTGTGAAGCTACAGTAATATATCCCAGAGTTAGATTTTAACAAGCACTCTTGATTCTTCCTCCAATGTGCCAAAAAAAAAAAAAAAACACTAAATTACTTGTGGGGACCAAAGTGGCACTAAATAAAATTGCACATCCAAGACCAGTCCTAGTTCTATGGATGTCTTCATGATATAAAGACAAGGGACTTAGGACGAGTATAAGTTCAATGAGATATTAAGGCTCTTCATTTCCTTGCATTCCTCTACATCCATCCTTCCCTCCCATTTCGAAAAGAAAAGAAGACGACAGGGGAAGCATGTATCAACAGATACAAAATCAAAGATAAGTTAATGGGAAACAATCCATCAAAGAGTGTAATGTTTTAAGCCAGTTGTATAAGTTTTCCAAGCATATGCTACATTGTGTGTTTTTGCAGCAGTTAACACAAATTTATATGTTAGAAGACATAAGATCAGACAGGTAAGGTACTAAAGAAATACAACAAACCAGTAAGTGAAGACAGGATGAAAAAATAGGTGCCTTGTTTTTTATAAAAAGAAAAATAATAAAATAATAAAGAAAATGAAGTGGTTAACCAAAGAAATGATTTTGTAGATCATGCATCAAACGGATAACATCAGACTACTAACAAGAAACTTGAAACAGTAAAAAGCATGCAAGGTAGGAAAGAAAAGGTTAAAATTATGATTCTTACAGCAACGTCAACAAAGTCCTTAGGGCGCCTGATTTTGAGAATAGAACCAAAGAATGAACTGCCATCAAATGACAAAGCAGCCAAAGCATCTTGAGGTGTAAGAAACTCCACAAGAGCTTGCCCCTTCTCTTTGTTAATCTGAAGTTAAAACCAAATAGTTAAGGCATTCCTCATTTCTGACTCGTATCCAAATTTATTACAAGGATCAACAATGCATGCTCAGAATAATATGAACTTACCACACAACTGATGCAGGGTTGTGTTCCTTGAATATGATTTACGCCTGAAGACAACAAAAATTTATTAAGAGATTCTACCAAAGTGTTTTCAGAGGTTGTAGATGGAATATTTTCTACATGAAGCCTCCTCATACGCCGGGTAGCTTGTGTTAATTGCACGGAGTCAACGGAAGCATTCTTCTTAGTCAATATAGAATTGGGAGAAACTCCAGGAATAGATGTTGTGGTGGTTGAGGCAACAGCAACAGCAATGGTCATCCCATGTACATTTGAGGATACATTACTGTTTGATGACTGAAAATGAGAAGCAACCAAACTAGATAATGCCTTGTCAGTTGATGCATGGGGGAGATCCCACCTGGCATTTTTCTTTTCAGGTGAACGATCGGGTGGGGATGGAGTCTTAATAGCAGACTCAGTCCTTCTCTTCCTAGGGGAATAGCCACCAAGTCTATTCGCAGACTCACCATGTCGCTGATAGTGGCTGCTTGAGCCATTAGTAGACACTCTGCTACTATCAATATCCAAATGCTGTCTTCCAGACCTATCTTTGGGAGAATATGATGATATATCGCTGCGAGGCCCCAAATTATTTAATGTATGTTTGTGTGCCCTTGGTGACCGAGAACTTAACCTATGTCTATCCACGCGGTCTCTACTCCTCGATCTTCCCCTTTTGCGTCTTGATTCTTCAAAGCGTGATTTTGATGATTCTGTCCTCTCCTTTCTCTCTGAAATTTCTAAAGAACGAAGCTTTCCTGAATCATGTTTCTTTGCAGCACTTCTGTCTCTGATTTTGTCATCATTTTCGTGTTGGTATTTTCTCTTGGTTTCTCTTTCATGTTCCCCTCTATTTTGGTCCAAGTGTCTTTCTTTTCTTGTTGAATAATCTCTTGACTGCTTCTTTACAGACTCATCAATTGAGTCCTCAATTTTCCTCCTACCATGTACTTGTTTGTCAGTTTTGTCTCCTCTAGCTTCACTTCTTGTATCTTTTTTTGGCTTATCCTTCAAGCTCTCCGACTCATTGCTTCTTCTAACTTTCCCTTTAACAACATTGTCTTCCGTTTTAGTACTCTTAGAACTATCCGTTTCTTTCTTTCTGGAGCTTTCCTTCACTCTCTCCTCCGACAAAGGCTTTTCAACAACAGGGGCCAAATCTTTATGCCGTCTCTCACCCCTTTTGGATTCAAAAGCCTCTGAAACATTTTCGGTACTACCTTCCCCCAGTACATCCCCTAAATCAACCGCTTCCGCCACAACATTATCACACAACTTCTTATCCTTCCTCCTAAGCATAATCTCTTCATAGCCCAAAGGCCTTGTCCTAGCAGCACTTTCTTCGTCATGGTCATGCACTTTCTTTTCATGCCGCCGACTAGATGATGTGCTCATCTTCCCCATTGTAAATGCAACACAACGAAAACCGAGGTTCTAACTGAACAATTGAAAACAATTACCAGTAAGCAAAGAGCTCAGTTTCTACCTCATTTTCTATGGTGTGTGCATCAAAGTAAGTATCACTGCACCAAGAAACACAGAGCATATGAGTTTAGTAAAACAACCATGTTTACACAATCAAATTCCAAAGAAGCAAAAATTGAATCCAATATCTTGAAATTCTAAATGAAACCCAAGAAAGCTGAAACCTCCAGTTCCCAATTACAGGAACTAGATAGGGTAAAGTTCAAAGACCTATATAAATGAATAGAAAAGAAAACGAGGAATAACTTGTATAAAGATCTGTTCTTGAAAAAAAAAAAAAAAAAAAAAAAAAACCGAAGAAGAAGCAGAAGAAAAGCTTGTACCTTTTGGGGGCGAAGATCTGGCGGCGAAGTTGGGAAGAGTAGGTGAACAGTAGTGAAGGGTTTAGCGGGAAGAAGATGAAGAAGCGGAAGTGGTGTGCTTTGCTTTGGTGGAAGTGAGAGTGAAAATGAAATTGAGAAATTATAGGAATCATGGGAAAACGAAAACCTAGAAAAAAGAAAAGCCTGAAGCCAGATTATCCACAAAATGCATTTCTTGATTAATTTTTTATTTTTTTTATCAAATTAACAATTCATATGCTATAACAAGTCTGTTCTGAGTCGAACTCACGACCTTACACACTTATAAATGAGAGATTTATGTCAGTAGAATAAAATATAGCTTGGCACATTTCTTGATTTTGAAATTGTATATTTAGAAATTATAATTTCAGTCCTCAATGTATACTATTATTAAGAGAAAATGTTTTATTGCCAAAATCAAAAAATTTGACCAAAATAAGTCAGAAATTTTAAAAAACTTTATCATTCTTAAAGTGAATATGGATAATATAGCCGATTACAAGATAAATATATAATAAAAAATTGTGAAAGTGGGAAACAGATAAATACGTGAAATATCTACCCACTTCATGTCTAATCTCATATAAACTACCCACTCAGTATTTAAAACAAAAAAATTAAATCTCACACGCATAGTGTGTGGAGCTCATCTAATTTTGAGATTAAGCTAACTAATGGGAAAGTATTAGAAATTCGGCCTATCTGAAATTTAATCCCCTAATATAACCAAAATTTTTCTTTTTACCTCTAATTTCCTTTGCATTTCTAATTAGTCCTCGCTATACACATCTCACAATCTCCACACTAGATTTTATTTGGCTCATATAGTAAAATTGTTGGAAAATCTTGAACTACGACTCACACTCTCTTTCTCTGTAGGGTTTTGTTTATAGCTCTCTCTCTCTCATGGTTTTTGTTTTTTGCATAATCAGTTCTTTTCTTCTGGATCATATCATATAGGTGTCTGCACTTTAGTGTCAAATCTAGCATAGCTAATTTTGCCAGGAAGCATTCCACAAGCTTTGAAGAGGTAACATTGTTCTTTCTTTTTTACTTGTTTTATCGTGCCCCATGTCGTGACTGCTTTATTTCCACTATGTTCATAAGTCACAATGGTAAAATTTAGGGCTGGCATTTTCAGCCGAGACAAACCAACCAACCGAGTCCGAGCCGAACCGGAAAAGTTGGTAGCCGACCATATCGGTAACCGAAAGTTTGGTACGGTAGTACCGAACCGAGAGAGATATATTGGTACGGTATTGGTACTGATTTTTAGACATATACGGTATACCGTACCGAACCGTATATTGTATATATTATTTATTTATTTAAATATATTTTATATCTATCGATCTGAACCGTTGATTATTATTAGTTTTATTTCATATTAAATTATAACCGTTCGATTTTAAATTTTCCAAACCCTAAGGGAGTAAGGGGGTATCTCAATTCACAATTCAGATCGAGCCCTCTCTCAGTCTCTCTCAGACTCGAACCCTCTCCAGTCTCCGCCTCTCGACCTCTCCTTCAGCCCTTTGAAGTTTGAACTTCGAACTATCCAAGAATCGAACCCAGAGATGCGCCGGTGAAGTTCGAACCTAGCGTCCTACGGCCGGTGAGTTTTCCCTAAGAGTACCTCGATTTTTGTTTCAATTTTAGCTAGATGCGCCTGGATCTCAAGTGGTATCTATGAGTGGTATTTATGCGCCTGGATCTGTGATTTGTTGCTCTTTCTTTACCAATATGTTCTGGGTTTTCATGGTTTCCCTTCTGTGCTTGTAGGAACAGGAGGATCGAGGACTGAGTTTGAGTGTTTGACTGTTTGAGACTTTGAGGGAGATGAAGAAGAAGAGGGAGAGCTGGGTCTGGTCTTAATCTTAAGGCCGTGTTTGGATCGCAGCTTTTCTACTCTGGTAGTCTCAAGTTTTGTGAAGTTCTGGGCTTTTTTGGGGATTGGCTTATCTGATTGGTGAGTTTTCTGGGGTTCTTACTTTGCTGCTGTAAAGGGTCTTAGAAGGTGTGGTTCTTGAAGGGTTTTTTTAATGGGTTGTGTTTAGTTTCTGGATTTGAATTGTTGATGGGTGATATATGAGTTTTTGCAAAGAATGTTTTCCATTTCTTAAGAAGATAAGGAGATCTAAATTGTTTTCATTTCGTTTTGTTATGCCACTTTGTTTCATGTATATTTTGATATTTGTGATTGGGGGACGGAAAAGAATTGAACTTTTCTGGTGGGTTTTCTACTTAGTTTTCAGGATTTGGGGACTGAATATATTAACTTGTTAACATTTCTAACATTCAGGTAAATATATTTGCAGGATTTTCATCAGAAAGGCTGTCCATCCATGCTATTGGTCACTTCACATTTGATGTATTGCTTTATTTGCTCATGGTTGAACTGAAGTGATGATGAGATGAAGATGAACTGAAGTTGATGTATTGCTTTAAAAGTTCTCTTGTTTATTTGCTTCTGCTTGAACTGAAGTGATGATGAGATGAAGTGTTGAACTTTGTTTATTTTTCATTTGCAGATTTGCTTATGGTTGAGCCTTTAAATTCATATGGTTATTGCTGTTTGAGTTTGCTGGACAGGTTTGGCCGTTTGGGCTTTTACAATTGCAGTTGGGCCGGAGCTGAAATCTGGCCCAATCTTAAAGTCGGTTGGAGGCCCAACCAACCGAAACCAATCGGCTATCTCGGTATACCGAGAAGTTGGTATACCGACTTTTTGGCCGGTAATTGGTAGCCCATTTTGTGTACCAACAATGTTCGGTTCAGTAGGTGGTATTGGGCTTCAAGGTCCGGTACCGAACCGAACCCAGCCCTAGTAAAATTAAGGTCTTCGAGTGAAGACCTCAATTTTGTATGCCAAAAAAAAAGAAAAAGATATTTGTTGTATTATATGACAAGATCATGATTCTTTTTTGTGTTCTATGATGATTCAATTTCATACTAACAAGTTCTAGTCATTAGTCAAAGAATGAAAGTTTAGGTTCACACTACTATACAAAGTTAATCAGACAATTGTCAATAAAAACTGTTATCGTCTAGTAGCTTGTCGTCTTATCGATCTCATTCAAACAAAATTCAGACAAATATCAATAACAATTGTTAGTTTCTCAGTCACACAACACATCTAGATAAATATGTGTTGTCTGAATTTACCCAAATTCTAATAATTTGGTTGAAGTATCGTAGAATATGGACTTAGACAACGACTTGTTACTTTTGTGTTGAGTGAAATTATATTAGGACAACAATGTTTTGAGGGCTATGTTGTGTGTGATGATGTCCAACAACAATAATATGGGAATATTATTGTCTAGAATGAACCTCAAACAAGAGTTCATTTTGACTCTGTGTGGAAAACATTCTCGAACAAGCATGTTTCATTCATTGAAATGAATAGTACTAACTATTTATAGTACTAAATATTAGTGTTAAATATACGTGAGTCAGTATGTGGATTTTGGCCCAACTGATTTAATTGGGCCGTAGTAATGCTTTACAATGCTTCAACCATTTCAGTGAAGTGGTTTTTGAGCTTTAATGAACTCTTAAGAAGATGTTTACATTTGATCTACTTTTAAACTCAAGTCAATTGTTGAACTATGATTGTTGTGGATTTAATGACTTATTGCTCCTTCTATGTTCTAAAAAAAATTCAGAATGATTACAATATTTTGTGATCGAGACAACAATCTTTGAAAGAGTGGCATTCTACAAAAAGTAGTAAGCCTCACAAGTTTTCAACTACGAATCTCCATTGGAATTTTGGTCTCATATATAAGAGGTCAGGAGTTCGAGCCCCATCAAAGGTGGGAATGGGGTGGAGTTTTTTTTAAAAAAAAAAAAAAAAAAAGCACAGCGAGACAATTGAGCTTACACTTAAATAACTTCCTCTCTTTTATTTTTGGTCTGAATGGGATGGTTCAATGTAAAAGCACAAGCAACAACCTTTTTGAAAGACAATAATTCCACATGTTTAGGAGAGGAAGTACAGAGAGTGCCAAAAGACCTGATAGGATATACTGAGCTATCATAAACAAAGAAAGTATTCAAAGCATAACTTTGCATTACCAATCTCAAACTTTGATTCTAAGCAGCAATTATACCTCACTAGGGACAAAATCAGAAAATTTAATGTTGCCAGCAACTTCAGAAAAGAAATGAGTTAATTACAAACTTGGGAGAGTAAAACAAGAAACTAATATGAAAATTGAGGATTCAAGCAATCTATTGGATTGTGATCATCCGACTGAATCAAAGATGAACCTATATATGCCCCTTTAACATCAGTATAGGACACAAAAAGACCTCAGCAAAACATCAAAATCTCAGAAAGCACTAGCACTAGGAGGAGATATCAATCATCTGAAAGAGTGTACAGCGTCCCAAACTAGATTGTTTGGAACTGGGTTAGCAAGATCACGAGCCAGCAAAGTTTAGAAAAATGGTTGACAATCAAGATGATAGTATCAAAAAACTATGTGCACACTAGGGAAATTGCCGAATTCATTAAAATGTATAAAATCAAGAAAGGATCCAATAGAAGAACTAAAAATGTAAACTTTGCACATACTTCCAGTAAAAAGCTCACTAGCACAGCATAAGGAGGCTCCGCATCCCACATAGTAACATCTTTACTTGCAAGATTGGGTCCAAGTAAAATACCTTAGCGCCTTACCTAGTTAACTACAACCATACTGGTTGTAGCCAGTGTCATACACATCCTACAACGTTACAGGGCCACACAATTACTTCTCACACACGACTAAGAACTACATTGGAGAAGCTGGTCCTCTAGATTCAAAACCCCTGGAACTCAAATCCAATTACAGCTTCAACTCCTGAACCTTAGGCATACTCATATCACCTCCTTATACCAGTAAATGGGATAAAAGAAAACTCAAGTAGCACAGAAATTAAACACTGATGAAAATATAATCTCCTTCGAGTCTACACTTTTTTTCTCCAACTATTGGTCAGATAGTTTTAGCAGCACATACAAATATTAGTGTATGCCAATATTGTTTCTTCTATAAAAAGAAATTGCTTTACCTGCAAGCTTGAGACCAAAAAAAATTACCTTCCCTGCACCACTACTCAGAATAGCAAGTGTCATACACATCCCATGATGTAACAAGTCACTCTGCGCTGCACACTGAAGGCATCAGGAAATCTGGGCAGCCCCACTTTTGACTGCTTGTGCTAGTCCCTCTTCTATAAGCCATCTGTAAGAATTAATGTGGACTTATCAATGTTCAATAAGGACCACAACAACTTAGCTACCTTATTTGCAGAATAAGTAATTTGACAGTGCTTGAATTATTTGAGTCCATGACCTCTTTATCTATAATCAGTACTGAATACGGTATACACATGGCTCCAACACCTACATTTGAGAAAATCAACAGAGAGCTAGCGAACAAGGCAGATACTTGTTGCTATACACATGGCGAAGCTACCACCAAGGAAGAGAAGGATCCTCATTCGCGATCAAAAGTAGTCTCCTTCGCATGGGGGGCACGCTAAAGTTCTGATCTCCTACAACCTGCCCAAGTTTCACCAATTCACTACATACCAGACATCAGATCCATGGGGGGGGGGGGGGCAATAAAGTTGGCAAAGAAAGCGTCAGTTCATAACAAAGGCAATTCAGATTATGACATTCAAGCTAATTTATGGCCTATTTAGAGGCCTATATGGAAACAGTCAAGCCAATACAAGTGGCTTTGGAGCGACAACATTATAAGAGTAGTGCTGATTCAAGACCTCTTCAGTCAAGACGAAGACCTTTGACTTCGAGGTCTGGGGGGCAATGTTTGGACCCAAAATGAGCATTTTGGCCTGACAAGGCACGTCTTGGAGAAATTGAGCCAATGTCAGTGGCTCAAGCTATATATTGTTGACAAGTTCGAAATATATATTTAGAGGCTAAATAAAGCCTACTATGGAAGCATGGAAGCATGAAAAGTCAACTTTAGCACATTTTCCTACTTCGGCTAGGAGAAACCGAGCTAAACAAGGAAGGAGGGGCGGCAGACTAACCAAACGAAATCGAAATGAGCTAAAACTTTCTAGATTAAATCTAGAAAGCCCAAGGATCATTTCTTATGAAGAGTTCCAGAGCTAGTTTTGAGTGGAATGCCTTCAAACAATCAGTCTAATTTTATGCAGAAGCAAAACTGGAAAACTGGACCTATAAGAGGTCCAGCAGCGTTTCCGGCCCAACCACTATATCAAAAGCTCTGAAATTTGACCAGGATGATCTACACTTATAGTGGAACATTTGTTATGAAGAAGTCATGGTCAAAATCTAAATTCTTGATGGAGATATAATTGAAGGAAAAAAGGAGCCGAAAGTGCTTCCTTATCTCCAAAATTCATTATTCCTTATCTCCAATTATGCCTCCTTATCTCTTTATCTCCGAAATTCATCATTCTTTATCTCCAATTATGCTTCCTTATCTCCAAAATTCATCATTTCTTATCTCCAATTAATGCTCCACTATCATTTGTTTAATGCTAAACACTTTGACATGGTAGCCTATAAATAGAGGTTACAATGAAACACTACAACACACAATTCACAACAACAATCTCTAAGATTATCCAAGCCTCTCTAGAGCAACCCCTCTCTAAGAGCAACTCCTCTCTTTCTCTTACCGGTGATCACACTCCAGTCCTAGTCTTCTCAAGAGCCGACTGTCAGTGCCACCAAACCCTCTGTCAACGTGCTTCGGTCCTAGTCTCCTCGGGAGCCGACTATAGTACCGCGACCACAACGGTTACGGAACCAGCCAAGCAAGGGTAACGCCCTCGCAAACCAACCAAGCTAAAGTCACGCTTTAGCAAGTTCTCTCTACTTCCCGGTGATTTCGCTCTGCTTAACCTACAACGTTGAGTATCGACTTGGTGACACAAGACAAAGTCCTCCAGCACGAGGCACAAAGAATCCTGCGACGAGGTTGGTGCTCTCCTCGTCTACAGTCGCTCAAAAGAAGTCAGGTCAAGGGACACCCCCAACGACCGCACCCGAACGGTGCTGGCACGCCCGCGCAGAAAAGAGACTGTTGACCAGCTGCAGCAAAATTGGAGCCAAACATCCTTGTTGAAAATTATTGTTGACAAATTTATTTAAAATTTTTATGAGATTTATGTAACCATATATTTTAATACATAATATAAATGGAATATTAGCATGATTTTGTTTCATTTCCTTACACAAACCAAACACTAGAATGAAACAACGTATATTTTCTCCTTTGCTTTTCCAACATATATTAGAAGGATGGTGACTACTTTGTGTTTGACGTCACACCATCATATTCCTACAGAACAATCGGTGCTTGATTGCACCAGCATGGTCTACCTCTGAGGACTTTATTCTGATCCCATTTCAAATGCGATCACAAAGCTATCCTCCGCTCTCTGCCTCTCTGTTATATCTTGAAATCCTTCTCCAACACCTAGACATGCTGGAAAAATCGATGAAGATCATTCAAGTCGGTTGCTATCCGCGCCAGCAGTCGCACAAGCAAATAGGACTGTGAACCCCTATGCGGGGCTCCTCTTTCCATTCTTGAGATATCTATGATCTCACTGCCGGCAAGTGCCAAGGAAGCAGTAACAGCATCGATGGACGTCATTGGGAACTAGTTCAATTGTAAAATCGGATGAAAATGCCGTCACAGTTTGAGACTGGCCGGTTTGGAATGCGTCGAAGCAGTGGCGCTTAGGGTGTCGTTGTAGAGTGCTAGGGTTAGAAATTGAGTACGGGTTTTGTAACCCTAATGATTTTACATCTATGATTTTTTTTGTTTAAGGGTAATAATGGTAAAAAATAAAAAACTTATGAAATCTCATTTCTCTCATTTTTTTTTTCTTTTTTTTTTTCTCTTTCGAAAGGATGAAGTCTCAGTACGTAATACGAATTCGTTAACATGCCACCGAGCCATTTTTTAACAACATAATGAATCAGAACTTTTATTGCTGCCCGCCCTACTGAATCAGCCGCTGTATTTGTTATGCTAATAATTAAGAATTGTTTTCCCCTACTTTGTTGCATCAGAAACTAAACCATAAGCTTCTGATGAAAACTAAGGAGTTCTAGTAAGATTTATAATATGAATGTATTACCGTTGACAACACCTACTTCTTTTTAAGTATAGTATATATATGAAATATCTTCTTAATAACCCACAATAATTCTCTCTGCAGTAACTATTGTACGACATGCATAGCACCTGAAAAGTTGCTAGTCTTATTATTAAATAGAACAAATATTTTCGATTATGAACCTATTTTATTGATGACAAGGTAGCAAGGTTACAAATTAAACGACATGCCAGCAGCAACAAGTACTTATAAATCAAGGAAATTCATCAATAATTGCTGCAGCCACACTAGCAACATCTGCCACATCTTTGTTAAATTTTGTCAGAGGATGATCAGACCTACTGCCTGGAAAATTTTGTTCGCATGTATTAGCCCCAATCACAGCATTATTCATACCTTCCAATGCAAACATAGCTCTTCCCAACTTGATTGCCTGATAGACTGTTGGGAAATACTCTACAATTGCCTTGTAACTTTCAGCGCAATCTTTCAAGGATTTATCTCCGGGGCTTTTCTTGAGCAATTGGTTGATTTTGTTTAGAGTCGCTGTGGACTTTGCCTTCACCACATCGATCATTATGACAGCTAAGCCATAAATGTCTGCTTGGGCGCTCCGAGGGTCGGATTTAAGAGACGAGAGACAGACCGAAGGGTTTGGTGTTCTACTACATGTTTTGCCAACGATATTGGCTTCGGTTGGCAAAACTGCAGTTTGAACGAAAAGTATGAGTACTCCCGCTAAACACATCAAACTCTTCATTTTTAGGACGAAGGATTGAGAATTGGTGGATGCTTATGTAGAAGTTGATGATGAAATGGAGGACTGAATGTTTTGTATATTTGCTTATTTGTGGTATATATGAATCCCTCTCCATATATATAGCCATATAGGGCATTCAAGATTTTATGTGTTTTTATGGAGATATCAAATATTGGTTGAATTACTGCACCGTTAATTTTGACCGAGATAACATGCATAAGGAAAACATCAATTTATTAGTTTCTTCTTAAAATGCTAATAAATCAAGCACAATTAAATGGGCTTCCTTCTTTTCCCTTGTAACGTACCAAACGGATACAACCTTTTTTTTTTTTTTTGAATAGAAGGTTCATATCATAGATGACCAACCAAAAAGCCAGAGTCTACATACCCTTACAAGACAGAAAAATGGCTGGGTAACAACCAAACTCCTATCTAAGTACTGCAAACTCATTACAAGTCAAATGGAGCCCACTGTTAAAGCGGACTCATAAACAAAGAACAACTCCGTGTCTTCTGAGGCAAAATCATCTTCTAGCTAACCATCCGCCAATCACGCAATTGTGGTACGAAATAGAAAGCTACTTCCCAGCAAACAAATAGGATCCAATTCCTCATCTATAAGCCACTTTCTCCAGTCCAACTCGAGATAATTACCAATTCCGGAGAACCATGATCTAAGTTATGACTGGCACTTTAGAGACCATAAAGGCCCAACATCGCCCAAGGAGGTCCATCTCTCGAGCTAGGCTAGCCCA
This sequence comes from Rosa rugosa, assembly GCF_958449725.1. Taxonomy (NCBI): domain Eukaryota; kingdom Viridiplantae; phylum Streptophyta; class Magnoliopsida; order Rosales; family Rosaceae; genus Rosa; species Rosa rugosa. The sequence goes on from NC_084824.1 coordinate 48,847,178, forward strand.
AGCACTAGGTAATGAATGAGGGTGTCAAGGCACCCTCCAACCTGGCCCAACTCTGAAGAGAATATTTAAACTGGGCCCAAAAGAGGTGAAGCCCGGCCACATCGTCCAGGCCCAGACCCAGAGGCCCAACCCCAGACAAAACCACTGGCCAGAGCTCTACTCCCCTGTTGCCAGCCTGCCGCCGCCCCGTCCGGTGGACGTCCAACCCAGACAGTCATCCTTGTATCCATTCCCCTTCCAATCAAAACCAGTTCTTCGATCAGAAGCGGCACCACTCGATCGCAAAACAAATCGGGAGAAAACCGAATTCAACCGTCGATCCCGACGCTGAATCGATCAAGCACCAGCAGAAACAATCTCCGGCTCCCCAAACTACTATACTCTCCTCGACACCGCCAGCCGAGACGCACCAATCTTCCGCTATCAGGCCGACGCCGATCTAATTTATCTTCAAATCGGAGGCGATTCGATCGTCAGGCGCCACCAAACCACTGTGAAGCAAGACGCCCAAGGTTTCCCAACCACGACGAGGCACCTCGTCGGTACTAACAACAAACGACAACCGGAAATTTTCCGCTGCCGCCACCGCACACTACTCAAAACCCTAGGGCTTTGCTAGAGAGTTTATTAAAAAGTTGACTTCCGCGGATCCCAAACGGATACAACCTTATTTATGAGTTATGTGTATATCTCTAACATTAAAAATAACCACTGCAAGTGGCCTAGTGGTTATTCCCTAGTTGGGTGTGCTCTCCAACCTAGGTTCGAACCCCGAAGTTGTCACAGTGGTCAGGCACTGTGCTGCAATGCACAGTTGGAGCATTTCATATGCGCCGAAGGGGTTTATCTTGGGCCTAGGAAGCCTTTGGGTTCCCCTTGACAAAGTCAAAAAAAAAAAAAAAACATTAAAAATTAGTTGACTGATGTACAACTCTGATTCTATGCCTTGTAATCCTCCATATAAAGAGGCTCCTATTATCAATGAAAGTACAACAATTTCTCTCTCAAATATCGATTCCCTAAAACACATTATCAGCACGAAGTCCTAACCCTGAAATCCTAAAATCGTAGCCTTCAAACCCTAGCTACCACCGCCGCATATATTGAAGCCCCAGATTCCAGGAGCCCAAAACTGGCGGCGCCACCCCCAGAACTGGCTGGAATCGCCCTGAACCGGCCGTTAGAAGTGACTGAACTGGAACCGCTATCCTCACCAGCCCCTGTCGAGTCCTGCCGAGAAGCTACCGAGAAGCTGCAGAGACTCTACCGAGACCTGCCGACAGCCCCGCAAGCGCCTGCAGAGACCTACCGACAGCTTGTGCACCAGCCCCGCAAGCCCTCGCCTACCCCTCGCACAAGCCCTGCAGCAGCCTCGCCAACCCCCCAGCCTCGCCTGCAGCCACCGCCGACCATCAGTTTCCGGCGACTTTTCCGGCAATTTTCTACACTTTTCAAGGAATTTTTTACTAAAAGTTCCCGTTTTTTGAGTTTTTATTCAAATTTTTTTTTTCTCAGGGACTTGCAATCTCCCTTCTTCTACCCCCCCCCCCTTTCTTCTTCATAGGGGAGACCAAAAAGCCGAACTGTGGGGGTTCGTGCTCACTCCAAGCTTGGAGCTTGTAGAGTCCTCCAAACTTAGAGTTTGTTAAGAAGTTATGATCAACCACAAATACATCATTGTTTCGATCTAATCCAATACCTCTTGGAATTGGATTTCTTGGAAGCAACTACGCTCAGAAATTCTTAATTTCTTGGAAGCGACTACGCTCAGAATTTTTTATTGTTTTCGTGGTAGCCTTTTTCGCTCCAAAACTAACCCTAATCTTTTGTTATTTTTTAGGATAAGTAACCTGAACAAGTTGAACTTTGTTCCACTGGAGACAACAAGAGCAGGATACCATAAGTGGGTCCGTGATGTGCGCCAGCATCTTAAGGCTGATGGGATCCTAGATACGATCCAAGAGCCAAGTCAGAACGTGCTTACTCCTCAACAAGCTGCCGCTTATGAAGCGAATAAAGCTACGAGAGAGGCCAATGAAGCTAAAGCCATAATTCTCATGACAATGGCACATGAATGACATGCTCTAGAATGAGTACCTGAATGAGGAAGACCCTAGAAAGCTATGGGTAGAACTCGAGCAGTGTTTTGGCAACGTTCGTGACTCCCTGCTTCCAGATTTAGAAGTGAGATGGCATAGCCTCCGCTTCTGTGACTTCAAGTCCGTACTTGACTACAATTCGGAAGCCCTTCGTATCAAGTCTTTGATGGAGTTCTATGGCAAGACCATCACTGATATGATGTTGATCGAGAAGACTCTCTCTACCTTCCCCTTCTCTGCACTGATGATTGCAAAGAATTATCGAATTTATGTAAATGCAGGACGCGTCACAAGGTTTCATAAGCTTATTGGGGCCAAGAACGTAGCTGAGAAGCACGACAATATCCTTGTGAAGAACTATAACTCTAGACCCATGGGAACCAAGTCTATTACAGAGTCTAATTATAGTCGTGCCCCCAAGGGAGGACGCAAGGAGCGAAACCCTAAGAGTAGGGATAATTCTGGACGTTCTGGTCCATATTTTAGCCCCAAAGAGGAAGGAAACCGCCAAGATAGGCGTACACGAAACCGTGGAGGTCAACGTGTGAAGAGAGAGAGAGAGACCAAGCCTCCTGCTATGGTGGTGATGCCACTAAGGAAAGAAGCCGTCCTCAACACGCCCCTAAAGCGTCTCGATCAAGGGAGCCTGACCATAATATGCTTGTCTTCGATGTAGAGTTTCCGAACATTGGGCCAAAGCATGTAGAGTATCCCAGAATGTTGCAGACGCATACAAGGTGTATCGTGAAGCAAGGGAAGCACATTACATGGAGCAAGAAGATTAAGATAACGATCTCGCTCTTAGGGTGGAAGACTTCAAGGGCCAAGAGACTGGCTATTTTGATTAAGTCATTTTATTTTCTAAGAGATGTAGGCAATTATCATATTATTTTTGTAGTAGATGCCAATGGTCTAGCCTTTCTTCAAAGTAGGCTCATCCAAAGTAAGTGTGATGTCTAGGAAGGTTTTGAGATAAGTGGTACTTAAGCGAGCCTTGCTCCACCGACATCCCTTTACTCACCTGGTCACATTTGTTTTGGAGTTACTGAAAGAAGTTAGACGAATGACATTGTTTTGCATTAGCTAGTTTACTCACCTGGTCACATTTGTTTTGGAGTTACCGAAAGAAGTTAGACGAATGCCATTGTTTTACATTAGCTAGTTTATTGGATTAGATTTTCTTTGGCTCAAGGGACAATGATGTAATTCCGTTTGGCTTATTAATAAAACTTGAGCTCTTTTTATTATGACTCCTTTTTAATTACGAGCCTTTTCTTTTAGGAATGGATTCTGGACAACTGCAATGTCTTGCGGATAGTGCGACAACACACACCATTCTCCGCCATAGGCAATTATTCTTGGAGATGTTGCATACATATTCCTCTGTGACTACGATGGCTGGGCCATCAGGTTTAGTTCAAGGACATGGAATTGCCCAATTCCTATATATTACCAAATGGCACCTTGATTAATGTCGCAGAAGCTCTCTACGCTCCTAAGGCAAATCGAACCTTATTGAGCTTTAAAGATATCAGAGCCAACGGATTTCATGCGGAAACGTATACTGAGAACGAAAAAGAGTTCCTTTGCATTACCTCTAATGATTGCGGACGAAAGCACATCTTAGAAAAGTTTATGTGTCAATCTAGTGGACTTTATGTCACTACAATTCGACCCATTGAATCCAATAATATGATAAGAGAAGATCTCTTGGATTCTGACACATATTGGCTTTGGCATGACCGACTAGGACATCCTGGTCGAGATATGATGATCCGTATACTAAAGACTTCACACGGACATCCATTCTTTCGAGCGAAACGAAGCAGGAATCCAAGATTGATTCCCGGACTTAGTGTGACCGCCGCTGCAGCCGCTTCTGGCACTGCAGCTGTCCACCACCGCCCTAGGGCCACCTCTGTCCCCCTTGACAATGCCATAGATGGCGTCACCCATGGCCATGATGCCATGGATGTTAATCCTCATGGCCATGGCGCCATGGATGCCACTTCCCATGGTTCTAACGCCATGATGGGTGATGTAGTCACAAATTTTGCTTCAAATAGCGCTTCTGACGCTCAGGCCCAACCAAAATCCTCATTGGTTGCAAAGCCTGTTCCTTAGGAAAATTAGGACCGAGACCGTCCTACGCAAAGGATCCAAAAATACTCATTCCGTTCTTATAGAGAATCCAAGGGGATATCTGTGGACCAATTCAATCATTTTGCGGACCTTTTAAATACTTTATGGTATTGGTTGATGCGTCGACACGCTGGTCACATGTCGCGCTGTTGTCCACTCGAAATGTTGTATATGCTAAACTCCTAGCCCATATTATCCGTCTATGGGCTCACTACCCGGACCATCCTATTAAGTCAATTCGACTTGATAATGTTGGGGAGTTTACATCGAAAACGTTCGATGACTATTGCATGTCACTGGGGATTGATGTAGAGCATCCAGTTCCCCATGTTCATACCCAAAATGGTCTCGCAGAAGCCGCTATCAAACGACTACAAATGATAGCACGGACATTGGTTATGCGCACCAATCTCCCTGTTTCCACTTAGGGATATACAATATTGCACGCAGCGACGCTAATTCATCTACGACCCACTGCCACCCAGCCTTATTCTGCGTTACAGCTAGTGACTGGGTACGAGCCTGATATCTCGCACTTACGCATATTTGGGTGTGCCATTTATGTGCCTATTAGGTCGCTACAGCGTACTAAGATGGGTCCACAGGGACGAATGGGCGTATATGTTGGATATGAGGCTCCAACAATCGTCCGCTACCTGGAACCCTTGACAGGTGATCTCTTTACCGCTAGATTTGCGGATTGTCACTTTGATGCAGTGTTCTAAAACTCGGCCGCCTAGGCGGCGCTGGGTGGTGACTCTCCGCCTCGACTAATGCATAATCGGTGGCTCTGGGCGTTCTGGAATTGGGCGGATTGTCACTTTGATAGGTGATCTCTTTACCGCTACCTGGAATCCTTGACAGGTGATCTCTTTACCGCTAGATTTGCAGATTGTCACTTTGATAGTTTGATGAGACAGTCTTCCCATCATTAGGGGGAGTTAAGAACATGAATATTCCACAGGAACGACAAGAATTGTCGTGGTCTATCCCCACTATGTCTCATCTTGATCCCCATACCGCACAGTCCTAACTTGAAGTGCGAAGAATAATCGAGCTCTAGAACGTAGCAGACACTCTTCCTGATGCATTTTCTGTTGTTGCCAAAGTGACGAGATCACATATAGCTGCTGCAAATGTGCCTGCAAGGATTGACGTCCCAAATACTGGACGTAACGCCGCTCCTGAGGTACCAGGAGATGGCGCCACTGCCCATATTGGCGGTGATGTGGCATCTATGGCCGCAGGTCCAGCGAGAAAGCGCGGTAGACCAGTTGGTTCGAAGGATTCTCGCCCTAGAAAGAGAGTGAATGAGGCACAAATAAATCCTTTGATCATCGATACTCAAAATCCGTCCCATGAGAATGTTCCGGATTATGGTTATGTCTAAGAGACATCATTGGGGGATGCCTTAATGTCAGAACCTATCCCTGAGAACGTAGAGATCTCTGTAAATTACACTAGTGTACATGGGATGTGGGAAAGAAACTCCATCACCATTGATGATGTATTCGCGTATTCTGTAGCGCGTGAGATTATTGAAACCGATGATATCGAACCACGCTCCATTGATGAATACCAACGTAGAGTTGATTGGCCAAAATGGAAAGAAGCGATCCAGGCAGAACTTGATTCTCTAGCGAAGAGAAAGGTATTCGGGCCAGTTGTGCCAATACCGCCCAATAGGTATTCATTAGAAAGAGTAATGGGAGAAACGAGATTGTAAGGTACAAAGTTCGCGTTGTGGAGTAAGGCTTCTCACAACGCCATGGAATCGACTACGAGAAGACCTATTCTCCCGTAATGAACGTTATTATGTTCCGCTACCTTGTCAGTTTGGTAATTTCTGAAAAACTGAACATGCAGCTTATGGATGTGGTTACTGCGTATCTATATGGGGATCTAGATACAGAGATATACATGAAGGTTCCACATGGACTTCAATTACCCAAGTCAAGTGGCTCTAAACCACGGAGCGTGTTTGCAATAAAGTTGAAACGCTCACTATATGGATTAAAACAATCAGGATGGATATGGTATAACCGTCTAAGTGACTATTTGATTGGGAAGGGATATGTTAATAATGAAGTATGCCCATGTGTGTTCATAAAAAGAACAAGTTCCGGATTTGCAATAGTAGTGGTGTATGTCGATGACATGAACATAATTGGCACCCTTAAAGAGTTAAGGGAAACCGCTGAACACTTGAAATCCGAGTTTGAGATTAAATATCTTGGGAGAACACGGTTTTGCCTCGGTTTGGAACTTGAGCACCGTGAAGATGGTATTCTGATTCATCAATCAGCTTATACCCAAAAGATGCTTAGGCGTTTCAATACTAATAAAGTTAAGCCTTCAAGCACCCCAATGGTCGTCTATAGTCTTGATCCAAAGAAGGATCCATTCCATCCAAAAGATGACGACGAAGATGTGCTAGAGGCAGAAGTGCCCTACCTAAGTGCAATAGGCGCATTATTGTACTTAGCTCAATGCACAAGGCCTGACATCTCTTTTGCTGTGAACTTGTTAGCTAGATATAGCTGTGCGCCAACACGACGCCATTAGATTGGTGTTAAAGATATCTTTTGATACCTAATTGGTACAATTGATATGGGCTTGTTCTATCCCTACAGAGAGACGATGGATTCGGACCCATCATATGTCAAGAACGCCACCAACAGTGGTCTGCGTTCTCTCTCCCTATCCCAAAACGACATAAGTGTTTTGGAAGGTCTTGTTGATGCTGGGTACCTCTCTGACCCACACAAAGGTCGTTCCCAAGCTATTTATGTATTCACCATGGATAAGACCGTGATATCTTGGAGGTCTACTAAACAGACCCTATTCGCTACTTCTTCGAACCGTGCAAAGATTATTGCTCTTCACGAAGCAATTCATGAATGTATATGGCTTAGATCCATAGTTAGGCATGTTCGAAGCAATTGTGGTCTGAAGTCTACCACAGATGAGCCTACCAGCATTTATGAGGATAATGCTGCTTGCATTGAACAAATGAAACAAGGCTACGTCAAAGGCGACAATACCAAGCACATATCGCCCAAGTTCTTCTACAATCAGCAACAACAGAAGCTCCTCAAGATCATAGTGAACCAGGTTCGATCTGAGGACAATGTGGCAGACTTGTTTACTAAGTCATTGCCCAAATCCACGTTTGAGAAACATGTTGCAAGCACTGGCTTGCGGAAGTTATCCAAACTCCCATGATCGTAGACATCAGGAGGAGATGTCTACATGTTGATCTCGAAACGTGAAGGGTGGGTTGTGCTCTTTTTCCCCTTTGACCGAGGTTATTTTGTCCCACAGAGTTTTTGTTACTTGGCAAGGTTTTAATGAGGCAATGAGAGGAGCACCACGTTTGGGCGACACAAGGGGGAGTGTTCAAGTAAATCCAGAATTTGTGTCTGACCCAAACTCGAGGTTACTTGCTCTAGTTGAAATAGGGTTAGAATTAGAGATAATCTCGGAGAATCTTAGAGATATCCAATCAATGTATGATTACCTTTACTTGTACAACTCTGATTCTATGCCTTGTAATCCTCTATATAAAGAGACACCTATTATCAATTAAAGTACATCAATTTATCTCTCAAATATCGATTCCCTAAAACAAGAATGATAGTATGCATTTACTTTTTATCTTTCTACCAGTAACAACGGACAAAAAAGAGACGATGCATAAATACATATACCATTCCGATTTAATAAGCTCGAAGACTTTGCCTGGCAAATAACCTTTAAGATTTAGGTCCAATATATTTATCTGTGATGCCACTTTACTATGCGTATTCCCAACTTGTCCTACAACTATACTACAACAACATTCTTGACTCATAGTCTCCAAAATCAATCAAGTTTCCTTCTCCCTCCAGTTTATAAGAGATCCTTGATCTCCTCAGTCCCTGTTGTGGATGTATTTTCCCTTTCTTCAAGCTCTAGTGCTAGCACATACATGAGATAGAGGCCCCAACATTTTTGTTGCTGGGCTGGGAAGCAAAGAAAAATATCAAACCAAGCCAGAGGGAAGTAACAAAAGTGACTGCAATACAATGCAGCACTAATTTATCAAGTACATGAGATATATACAACCCAAATCAAATTTCAAAAACAGTGCAAGTTGAATAATACCTACAATGAGAGATATACAACCCAAATTAAAATCATTCCCCTCTCCAAAAATTACTTTTTTATACCTACAATGAGAGATAATGAAGTTTAAGCTCATACATATATAGTAGTAGTAGTAGTACTGCTCGCAATCGAAAGAAGATATAGTACTATGCTCTTATATATCTCCACCAATTCCATACGTCCAAAGCAATAATACAAATTGCCTGTGAGTTCTTACATCATACCATTCAAAAGATGACGCAAAACTTAACTGGAGCCAAATTAAACACCAAGCTGAAAACTGAATTAAAAGGTTAGTAAGAAAAAGCAAGGAACAGAGACAAAAAAAGGGAAAAACAATTCAAGAAAGTGATGAGAAAAATATAGATGGTTAAGCTACATGGCAGGGGGATTGCAAAGATGAGCAAATGCTTTCCCCCTACGAGAACATTCGCATTCAATTTCAAACCTATCATCCTAGACCAACATTGATACTGCCTATACAATCTTTGCAACGTAAGCATTCCACAGAAGATTAAGAGCAGCAGTGTCAGCTCCAAGAACATTAAGGGATCATCTGCAACTCGTTGTCAAGATGTGCGGTAGTGGATTGCCATGTGAGAATGTGAAATTAGCCGACATTGATCTGAATGTGTAAATCTCAAGCACACGATTACTTGTGTCGCTACTGCTCTTGCTTGTGCTAATGTGCTATCTCGACTCGATCTAACAAGTATAGTACTACATTTTTGTTCAGTTTTGCTTATGTGCTGGCTGCACTTGCCACTTGGAACTTCCTCTTTTCTTTTGTTCAAATATCTGTACTTTATCTAAAAGGTAGAAAATAACTAATATAGTTTTCCTTTGTGATACTTGAATATATATAAAGACTACAATGACTATATATTCTGATGTTACATAATAATTTGAAAAAGTACAGAAATAACTCCTTCATGAAATTAGAGAATTCAATTTCAGGAAGCAGGTTTTTGTTGCAGAACTATATCGTCAGCAGAGTAATAATCCGAAATGAGCCTATAGATGTATGATGGATGATAACCCCCTCTGCAAAGAAAATGAAAAACATTGAGGACCAATATATTAGTCTGGAAGAGATCATAAAGTAAATGTTATACAAAATGGGTACAACTGGTTATCAAATCAGTTAAAAAATGATGGAAACAATTGTGTAAAGCACCCAAATTTGAATACCCCTCTCACTAAACTAATGTGACCGACTCATATGAACTATCATAAATCTCTTCCAATTTAAGAAGGAAATGGGAATGACTGCTTGGGATGTCCTTCTACCTATTGTCTCCAGACATCCCATCTTAGCCGGACACTTCCATTTGTGACCTACTTAAATGGGATACATGAAAGAATCCCATAGTGAAACATCCAGGAATGTTATAGTTGAGCTATTTTTGTAAAACTTAACCAAGAAAACTACTTAATAGAAAGAAGAAGAAAAAAATTGACATGGAAAATATTGAAGACTAAGAATGATATAATAATTTACACAATAGCACGGTATGAATGGGAACTTTGAATAAAAACTGCACGAAGGAAGGAAAAAAGGTCTTACATTTCAGTAACAAAAAGACTGACTAGCTCGGGTGGCACATAGTCAAATGCAGGATTAACAACATGCAAAAGAGGAGATCCACTGCCAACACTAAAATCCATGCAATCTGAGAAGTCCCCAAAAGATAATAGCTCAGATGGACATCTCATATCGTTCAGCAAAACCTCTGGATTGTTAGGAAACAGTGGACATAACTGAAACAAACAAGGGAAGATTAAGAAAACAATATTCAAATAGGGGAAGAAACTATACATTTCCAGTAGAATGTAAATTTATCATGGGGCAAAGTCATAATCCTAATATATCCAAACATGAGCATTTAAACAAACATCCATTGTCTTATTTGTTCCGGTTTTCCTATGCAATACCTTATGAGTGCCACCAACCACAACAAATGGAACAGCATGCCTTTTTGCAGCAAGTGCAACCATATTCATCCCAACAGGGGCTATGACCCCACCATTGGCCATCACAGCATGAACCCCGACTATGACCTGCATGTCAATTGTCAAGTTAAAGCAGCTTGCACATTGATCAAATTTAAGAGAACAAGTATGCAAAAGTCCACAATTACCATGTTAACTCTTGAAATCATGGCAAACACTGAAGAGTCAGGAATGACGGTTGTTTGCAAATGCTTTTCAGTTAACTCGTTTGCAAGCACATGCCCCAAATGCCTAAGAAACCACCCAGTAAGCAACAAAAATGTATAGAAGAAGAATAAATAACAACAGAATAGATTCAGATGGTGGACAAACTTAGGAGCACCCTCGGCCACATAGACCTGGAAAGATCTTTTCTTCTCCTTTGCAGCATAGAGGAACTTCTTGACAGTCCTCGAGTGACCTAAGGTTAGTATCACCTCACTGAAAAACAGTTACAATTTTAAATTAATAATTTAAATATTAAATTAATAATTCATACACAAATTTCAATTGTCTATCTTAGTGCATAGACTATTGCGCAAGTTAAAGAAACATAAATCTCCAATTCACAACTGCTGCATAACCCTTTCAAAATATGGACTATCAAAACAGAAACATATATTCATGAGTTACGACAACAAAAAGGTTTTAACCCAGAGAACGACATCACCAAATGCATACTACATATCAGAAATCAAATCCACATGAGTAAAAACAAAATGTGTCATGAGATATGTTTCAATATGCAGGAAACTCAATGGCTGAATTTCTAGTTTGGGTAAAGAGTTTATACTTTTGATGTATAAGCTCCAATGCCTGGTCTGCGATCAGTTCATGGCAAGTATTTATATCCTCAATGAGATCATTAACTCCCTCAATGATCTGGTGCTTAAATTGCCAGCTACTCGGAGTTTTATCTGCTGCTACAAATTAGGAAAATTTATGTCAACTCTTGAATAATACTTACATATTAAACTTAAGTTTTTCTTTAATAACAACATAGTAATGTTGCAGGCATGAAAATAATGAAACAGTCTTAAATAACAGTGTAACTGGATTCTTGTAGTTTATTGTATGTACAAGAATCCAGTTACGCTGTTATTTAAGAACGAAACATTCTTAAATAACTTGCCTTTTCCCTCAAAGTGGCAAACCAAGTTGGGTTTGCTTTCAAGCTGTGCAACCAAGGAAGGTGGATGGAGAATTGTTTGGGAAATAGCATCAGATAATAGAAATGGTTTATCATCTTCCTCAACAATATCTCCATCATCACCCTGGGAGACTAAAGTCAATCCTCCAACTTCCGGTGAAAGATCCCCATCCCTAATGATGCGCAGAACACGCCTCACAATGTTCCCAACAGCAAGCTCTGCATTTTCCCATAGTCAGCATGTTCATTACAGAAAAATACACCACAAACTAAAAGCTATACATAGAACTATAGAAGTACAGCAGACTCCCATCTATCAGTAAATGTGGTTCCACTAGCCTAGTCCTCGATCAGTAATTGAATGAAAACGACTTAGAACCATCTCGGGACTTGATGATCAAAATTCCCATGACTAATAACAATTCTAGGTAACCTCAACATTATAATCAACATGACATATTCAGGTCCTTCTATTGTAAACATCTGCAACCTCAACAGGTTCTTGCAACCCTCAAATTCAAATTATGGAGATTACATGTAACCTAAGTTGTGTAAAACACCTTGTCCATTGAAAGCTTAGTATTTTCATGAACACATTCTGTTCCAATCAAATTCCAAACACCCTTCTAGTCTCTTCCTAATTACAATTAGACCATACATACCAACAGGGTTAGCAGCAATAAGCTGCTGACCAACATCTCTGACGACCTCAACAAGGGCGGCTGAAGTCACCCTCTGCTGGGATATTACCGTCCGTAACAACTCCGCCGTCAGCCGAGCAGTCTCTCGTGAACCCTCCACCTTCCTGCAGCCACCAACAGGCAAAGATCATTAAATACGACACACCGTTTGATTTGTACAGAGACACATGCATGCATGTTGCATTGGAACAATCATAAAACTCACCGTTTCCGGAGCTTGGTGGCGAGTTCATTGACGAGAGCTTGAACTTCAGCCATGTTTAGACTAAACCCAAAGTGAAGAACTACGAATTTGATTTGATGGTATCACAGAGACTTCGTAGAAGACCAAAATCTTTGTTAGGGTTTTTGAGGACTTGATCTACACGGAACAAAATAAGAGGGTTTGGTTAGAAAGAGGGAGATTATGTTAAGCGGTTTCTTATCTTGGAGTGCCTATTCCTTTTTGTTTTTGGAAAGTTGAAGTCTTTAAGAAAATCGGTTTCTTTTGCCTTTTTCATTGACAAGCATCAAATTTTTAAGCATCTAATGCGTTTTAATGAGATTAGGTATTAATTCTATATGCCATAGTATTGTCCGACACCAAAATCAAAGGTGCAATGGAGTAAGGGGCAATCCTTACAAATGTGACAAAGAGAGACCAATCACTTTGGTACATCCTATGATTCAAACACAGATTTTATGCCAAAGAGAGCAATCTTGGCACTTCTATGAACCTTCAAGGGCAGCAGATAGTGGTGAAGAGCATTGGGTGTGGCAAGAACGATCAAAATTTAGGTATGTCCACAGAAAGGTAGACAAGCTGAGAGCTATTCTACCGGTCCAAGTGAATTTCTAATCATGAGTCAGGGAAGCCATACAGCTTCCGGTGCATCTAATTCTATACGACAACCGCACAACCAATTGTAATGTGGTTTGAACCACACCACATCGAGATGAGCCAAATTCAGCTCAGATCATGACTAGTGGACCTCAAGGCTGCAGAATTGCCTATTCAAAGCGTGCACCAATTGAAAGCATCAAATACTAGACACTAAAACTCCACATGAAGACAGCAAGTCAAAAGTCGAAAAGGAGTCGAGGGTAATAACTGAAAGTGCCCATTCATCAACAATACGAAAAATTGAAACGATTTCTCTGAAATCTAAAATCGGTTTAACAAAAACAGAGGTACATAATCCAAGGTTCTGTTTTAAAAGGAAATCCATGACAAAACTGTAAGGCTGAAGTATTGCTTAAGCTGCAACCTCCTTCTTCAGCTTAGAAAGCTCGTTCTTCACCAGCCCAGCCCTCTGCAAATAAGAAAGAGTTATTAGCTAGGGCGAGTTCAACACGAAGAGAATGATGACAACCATGAAAATGATTTCAAAAACCATCAAATAGATGGCTAAAAGAGAAACTGTATAACACTTATTTACAGAAAGGAATTCAAAGTTCAAAATGTATGCATTTGGGTATTGCATAGAACCAACCTTAATCTTAGCCAACATGAGCTTGAATCGATCAAAATCATTAAGAGATGCCCTTCTCTTCTGAACAATCAGTTTCCTACCCCAAGAGCTGCTTTCCCACTTCTTCTTCACATCTACCAACACAGATACAATCATCAAAAAAATGAAACCATGACATGTAAACAACAACATCATCATTTAAACCTCTGTTGAGCCTACCAGCAGCCTCCATTGCAGCAAGCAGTTCCTTCTTCTTAGGGACCCTCTTGATGTCAATCTTGATGTCAGTGAGAGAAAGTCTCTTGAAATTCATTTGGGACCTCACCATATCAGGCGCATCCACAAGAGCCTACATACGCAAATGAAACAGAATCACCAATGGCTCAAAATTTCAAAACCCTGAAAACACATTCATGTGACAAAATGCATGCACGCTCTCAACATTGTGCGGCTGTATTATAAAAACAAGGTAAGTCACTGCTTTGAGGCTCCATAAATGCAAAATGCCAGATAACCTTCAAAACTATGTAACACAGACTACAGCAAGTTGCAACTATTCAACCAGGATAGAGTACAAAGCTAAACTAAGCAGCTGGGTCAGTTCAGTTTAAACTAAACTAAGCAGCTGGATCAGTTTATTAGCATTAACATAGTTCTGCAATCGTGTGAAGAATAACACCACTTTCATTTCACACTAACACAAATGAATTTTTGAGCAACACCTTGAGCAACATTGTAAGTGTTGACCACAATTTCGCTCCGAAAACGAAACTCACTAGAAACTTGATAAATAACAGTTACCCACTTCCAAATACGTAGTGAACATTCATATGCATACAATTTACCAAAGCAAAGCACAAAAGTTTAAGAATTCTAAAAAATTTGAAATTTGGAGAAAGGGGAGAAGGGAGAGAGAGGAAGTACTCTGTTCTGGTCGATGACGTCGACGATGACGACGAGCTTGCCGTAGTCCTCGCCGTAGTTGACGAGGGCCACCCTTCCGATCTCAACGTACCTCTTGAAAGGCTACGCAAAACAAAAACAACAAACAGGAATCAGATCAGAGAAAAGTACTAGAGAGAGAGAGGAGGTAAACGACGGCGTTTAGAGGAGGCGGAGGGAAAGCTCACCATTTTTGGCTCGGCGGGGCGTGTCTGTGAGCTCGGAGGCGGAAGGTATGAGAGAGAATGAGAGTGGGAGTTGGGATTTAGGGTTTTTTTACGGACTTGGCCACAGTGGTAAGATGAAAGAGCCCAGGAAGGCCCAGAAATTTTTATATTTAATAAAATTTCTTCTTCTTTTTTTTTATACGAAATAAATTTCTTTGGGGTATTGTCATATTCTGAGATTTTCTGACGTTACAAAAGTTACCTTTTGCTTTATATTGGTGGCGACAGACGTCTTATTAGCTCACAACAGTCATTGACAGTGAACGAGTGAGGGAGGTTATCGAGTTTTGTCTGATGGAGTGTGATACTCTTTTCACGGTTTCTAGCTTGAGTTTAGTGAGGTTGTTATATACTTCTTGATTGAAAGTTATATATGTATGCATTTTTTTTTTTTTTTGAAATAATGGTAATTCCATTAATAATAGCGCATGTCAAGAAGACAATACCCACCCGCTAATACATAACAATGGCCATAACAAGGATTCGTGGAAGAGCCACAGTGGTACATAGGATAGACAAACTATATTTGAACTTATCGCTCACTTAAAAGCGAGCCTATAAGTTATGAAAAAACATAGTGAATAGACAAGCCAAACTACACTCGTTAGGTTCCTAATACAAGGAAATTTATTGTAATTAGACAAAAAGCTAAAAACATAGTGTTGGACTAAGGGCCAAAGCCCTAGTCCAAGTTAAAGGCCCAGCCGCTCAAAAAGAGAAGCCCAAAACTCTAGGCCCAGCAGGACAGCTGGCCAAGCCCACACTCCAGCCCACCGTACATGATCCGTTATCACCCTCCTCCACTGCAGCCAGCCGCGCTGCCTTTCCCATCGATCTACGCCCCAAACCTTGCCGGTCAGATCCAACAGACACCACCGTGCAAACACTCCTGCCAACAAGCCGCTACCAGATCCCACAGACTTCACCGCCGCATAACTCCTCATAACCATACCAACTCGGACCATCAGACCATCGCCGCCGCTGATCAGCAGAGTCCATGCCGACACCAGTCATCCCTGTACAACACACACCACTACGCATAGGCCGTCGCACGAAGCTTAAAACCCAGCCATCCGACCGCACCTTGAGCGAAGGACCGCTCTCTAGTACTACCTAAGCAACATAGCATTCAAAACCTGTCCGGCAGCGAACCAGAGCGGCAAGGCGAACCCAGACCGATCATCGAGCCGTCGCTGGACAAGCAGAAGTTTGCCAAATCCTAGACCAAGAGGTTCCGGGTTTTATGGAGCTCCACAGTGGGTTTTTAGTCTTTTTCCTACATGTTATATATGTATGCATAGGATTTTGGTTGATAAAAAAAAAAAAAATATATATATATATATATATATATGACTAAATACTGTTTAGTCCTTAAGCTTTTGACCATAAAACACTTCAGTCCCTGACCTTCTAATTTCACACGTTTAGTCCCTGTACTTCAAAATTTCAAACCAATAGGTCCTTGCCGTCTAAAAGTAGCGGCGAAATGTCTATTATGCCCTCAGTTTTTTTTTTAATTAATTAATTTTTTTTTCCTTCCTTTCTTTCTGTTTGAAAAAAAAAAGAATAAAATAAAGAAAAAAGAATAAATAAAAAAAAGAGAAAGGAATAAATTTATTTTTAAAAAAAGAACTGAGGGCATAACAGACATTTCGCCGCAACTTTTAGACGACAATGACCTATTGGTCTGAAATTTTGAAGTACAAGGACTAAACGTGTGAAATTAGAAGGTCAGGGACTGAAGTGTTTTATGGTCAAAAGCTCAAGGACTAAACAGTATTTAATCCATATATATATTAAGTTTGAAGTATGTCATACTCCGTCATCAGAGTATTCCGTTTTCATTAATTCTACTCACCCTTTCATATTTCTCTCTTCAAATCCTTGGATTACCCACTAATAGAGAAAACCCGTATGTAGACAAATCTTTTCGGGACGGACCAATTTTTCATCTCCCAAACACATGATTAGAGACGAAAAAATTTGTTTTGTCCCTAAAAATTTTGTTTTCAAAACTCTCGATTCAATACTATTTAGAGGCAAATAAGTTTCAATTAGGGACAAAAACTATCTCTTCCAAAATTTAATTGGGGACGAAATCTAATTTTGTCTCCTATGCATTTTAGATTTTGTAAATAATAAATAAAATTTAAGCGGTTAGTTGCGTCGAATTTCAAATTTTGGATGAAAAGAATTAGGGGCGAAAATTTGCGTCTCTAATTCTGTTTGCAATATATATATTTTTTTTAACTTTTCATCTGGGTGGGGTTTGACAAAAATAAATAGTGTGTAGCAACTGATTGGGATTGAAATGATGTAGTTTCGATCTCAGGTGCGCTATTCCATGATGTAGGAATTATTATGCAGGTCAAAGTAACGAGTAACCTTCGTCGAAGCTGAGGCCTTGTTGCTGTCGTAGCGTGGAAGTAGAAGTATACTTTAGTTTTAGCCTTCCGCTATGTAGTGAGTGTGGTGGAGATGTTTACTTATTGAATTGTTGTTCAGTTTAATTTATAAACTCTCTGTAATGTAATATATGACTCTAAAGAACGAGTCAGTATTGACATTTGGGAGCTCGATTTGTTTTGTTGCTTAGTTTAAATGAAAAAATTTCAGTGTTCTTTTGCTTGTTAAGTTATCGCGTTTTGGATTCGAATTTCTTTATTCGACATTCGAGGCGTGACATTCGTATGGGGAAGTCGTAGAGTAGTCATTGTCATATAGTTTGAAGAACTGAGACTAGGAGAGAAAAAAAATGAAGAGGCTATTTATATCAGTATCGGTCCATCCATAGCAGTGATATCAATTTTAGTAGAATGAGCCATAAATATGAATCCATACGGCAACTACAGGCAAGAATTAGACAATGATGACTATATTAAACGGATTCAAAATGATACAAATCTATCCAATATAAAAGGTGCAGCAAGAGACTGAGGTGCTATAAAGAAGTTTGAAGTGGCTTATTGTCATATATGGAAAGAAACTACTTCAATGCCGGCAACAATTGTCGTCCCCTGAAATAAACCTAGGTAAGTAATGACAAACTTTCAGTGAAGAACTTGTCATACATGTTTCCAGGCTAGACATGTTCGGAACACCACTAAGGCTCCATGATCTCTCTCTATAAATGCAGAGACACATGCTGGTCTCAATCCACAATTATATCAAGTTTCCTTGCTTTCCAAGCTTAAACAAAGTTTGTCCAAAAGAAGAAGAAAAAATTATTCCAAAGTTCCAATGGCCTCGCAGTTTCTATTGTTAGCGTGCCTTGCTATAACAACTTCCATTGCTTTGGCATCTGACCCAAGTTCTCTCCAGGATTTCTGTGTGCCTGATCTATCAACCTCAGGTAACTAGCTAGTTGAAACAACAAACCCGGTAAGCTTTTGCAAGCTCGTGTGAGTACACCCTAATAATCACAAAACATCTTTCTGACTCAAGGACAACAAAATCAATAGAATGATTATTTTCCAAAATCAAAATCATTTCCTTTTTCTTTTAGGAAAACGCAAGTCACCACCATGACAAACCAAATCATTTAAGATCTCAACAACAAACCAAGAAATCACTCTTCTTTCCTCTCGACAGGAAGCATTTATCACCACAACGACATGATAAAACATTTCTCAACTCACTACGAGTCTCAATCGCAACTACACTCACAAATTAAACTAAATAAAACCAGTAATCATTGCTTAGAAAATTAGTTCAGGAGATCACCAAAAAGACATAATCCAAAATCATAGTAATCCCTACATATAGTTTAGTTCAGGAGATTACATTAAAATCAAACAATAGAAATTATAGTAATCCCTGCATATAATTTAGTTCAGGAGATTACATTAAAACCAATCAATTCAGAAAACATTGCATATACTTTAGTTCAGGAGATTACGAAAGAAAATAAGCAATTCAATAATAGAAATAAACTAAAAACAATACACAGTACTCAACCCTACCATTGATAACCCCAATCACTCAACAACCACAACTCACATCATTTACGCAAAATCATCACACAGATCATCTCATAGATCACCACACTGGTTAACACATAATATTGTTTCATCATCTCCAACAACCTTAAAACAATAACGAAATCATTTTTCAATTATTGTTTTTTCAACTCAAAACCATCACCAAAATCATATCTACTTCTTTCAAAACTCCAAGCCGACAAAACCGTCTTTTATTTTCAAATTCATTTATTTTCCTCAACATCACATTGCACAACAATTGTGAACTGAACACGCAATTCCACCAATATATATATATATATACACACACGTAGTCATCCACTCAGGGATACCACTAATACCAAATATAGTTTACAAATACAAAACCCGTGAAAAATTATTTTTATAATAAAACTTTATTTTACTTACCTATGAACCGTAGACGATCAAGTTCATATAATTTAAAATAAATATTTATTTCCGAAAACAATTTAACAATTAAACAAATAATTTCAAATAATAAAGTAATTTCGTTCATAAATGAACCTCGTGAGATTTACTCACCTCTAAATCCCGCTACATCTTCTCTTACAGCTGAGATAAAGTACAGAACAGTCTCCGTTAATCACCTAAGTAAAATAGGTCTCAACTTAGTACACGAATCACAAAGCGAATTAAAGTTCGAACCCCCATTTGAACTAAAACCATGAAAGTAACGCCAATCAAGGCGGAGCTTCATCTGAGACCACCCAAAGTCTCCGGAACACTTCTAGGATCAATATAACAAAACTACAAGTCTATCGAATGGCCGGATCCTCACAGAACGAAAACCGAGATAATCGAAACCGGTGAAAACCCAAACATATTCATACGATCTCCAAAAATTACGTATTATATATCAAAATGCTCGTATCGACGAGTAGATGATAACTGACACTTGAAACTGCCCCTGACATGGCAGACACGCCGCCAAACACTGCCACAGGCGGTGGCACGTGCACCATCGGCACCGTCGGCCAAACTCAAAACCACATTAATCCAACCGTCCAAAATGGAGTTTATACTACGAGAATCAATTTAATACCTGTGGTTTTGGCCAGTTCGGCCTAGATCTGCCGAAATCAAGCTTGCAAGCTGGAAATTTACTGTTCACCGTGAGTTGACTCTTCTCCGGTGCAAATCGTCCACAACCACCACCATGGATCGAAAGAAGAAGCTCCCACGAATCAAACAAGACCTGTTTGAGCTGCTGCCGTCGCCGGAGTCAGGGTTTCCTTTCTTCGGAAGGTGTTGATTCGATTTGGTTTTGCACATGACTGGATTGAAATGGTGATGCAGTGTGTCAGTTCTGTGAGATATTATTTCTTAATTCGTGGGAAACCGTGTGGCTATGTTTGTCAGAGTAGAGGATTGAGACAGGGAGATCCTTTATCTCCCTATTTATTTTTGCTTGGAGCTGAGGGGTTTTCGGCTTTACTGCAAAGGAAACAGGATGCTGGACTTTTGCCAGGGATCGAAGTATGTGACAATGCTCCCTATGTTAATCATCTTTTGTTTGCAGATGACAATATGTTTTATGCTCATGCATCTTTGGAGACCTGTTATGAGATTCAAGATGTCATTGAGACATATGGGCAAGCCTCAGGTCAGTTGGTTAATTTTAGTAAAAGTTCTGTTGTGTTTAGCAAGAATGTATCGGAAGAGAAGAGGGAGGAGGTCTCTAGTTTAATGGGGGTTGAAGTGGTAGCTTCACATGAGAAATATCTCGGGCTTCCTACTTATGTGGGGAGGAAAAAGATTGCTACCTTCCAATATATTAAAGATAACTTGGCCAAGAAGATAGATGGTTGGCAGGGTAAGATGTTAAGTGGTGCGGGGAAGGATATACTGATTCGGGTAGTAGCTCAGGCTTTACCATCTTATGCTATGAGTGTTTTCCAGTTGACAAAGAATTTTTGTGAGGACTTGGACCAAATGTGTGCCAGGTTTTGGTGGGGCACTACTTTGGATAAGAAGAAAATACATTGGAAGACTTGGAATGCTTTGTGTAATCCAAGGGAGGAAGAAGGATTGGGATTTCGGAGTCCTACAAATTTCAATTCGGCAATGCTAGCAAAACAGGCATGGCGGGTGATTCATTATCCGGACTCTCTCATTGCAAGAATTTATAAAGCAAAGTACTTCCCAGAGTCTTCTTTTTGGGAGGCTTCACCCCATGCTTCTCCCTTGTATTCCTGGAGAAGTATTAGTTCCACTAGGGACCTCTTGAAGGAGAATTCATGTTGGCAGATAGGTAATGGGGAGGAGGTTAACATATGGTCAGATTGTTGGATTTCTGCTTTGCAAACTGGGAGGCCGAGTAATAATGCTTCAGCTATAGGGGAAGTTAGCAAAGTTAGTGATTTGATTTCAGCTACAGGAGTTTGGAATGATGCTCTGATTCGAAGGCTGTTTGATAGGGAGGAGGCAGAGATCATTTTAAACATCCCTCTCAGTCGTAGGAATATACCTGATAGATTGGTGTGGAAGTTGGAAAAAAACGGTGAGTTTTCTGTTAAAACGGCTTACCGGTTTTCGTTTTTTCATTCCTCTTGTCGTAGTTCTTTTACACTTGCGGTAAATGGGAGGTTTTGGAAGAGGATTTGGAAGATTTTGGTTCCTAATGCAGCAAAAGTTTTTTCTTGGAGGGTGTGTCATGATATTCTACCATCATTGGAAAGGTTAGCTACAAGGCATATTCAGGTAGAATCTCACGGCTGCGTGTTGGTAGAGGCTAGGGATGGCATTTGTACCCATTGGGTATTACCCGCTGGGTATTACCCACCGAGTATTACCCACCCAATAATAATTCGCGTGTAATACCCATCAAATAATTCGTGGGTATGGGTATTTACCCACCCATTTCTAAATGGGTAAAACCCATACCCACCCATTTACCCATTTTCAGTTTTTTTTTTTTTTTTTTAGGCTATTAAAAGCTGGGATTTTTTTTTTAAAATACTTGCTAATATTTTTTTTTTAACATGTAAATTCAAGGAACTAGTTCCATTTGTAGACTTTGCACTTAGGATCTTGCCGCAATGCTTACAAATTGCTTTCTCTCCCCCCCTGATCATTTGTACTTCAAAATTGTCCCATACTGGTGCTTTCCTCCTTCTTTTGCGTCGAATGCTTTGCTCTACATCCTCATCCATTATGTCATTATTAGCACAGCTATATGACACATCTTCCATGCTGCAAGAAGTAAAATATACGTTTCAATGAAAACAGAAAGAAGAACAAAAAAATATACAGATGGTGAGGGTGTGTTAGTGCACTGGGATATATATGTACATGGCATTATAGGGCAGAAGACTACATTCCTAGACACCAAAACGCATTTAATTTATAAAGTAATACTCCAATATTTATAAATTAAGCTTAAAATGGACAGGGCACCACTGCACTAGGAATGTAATTAAGCAGATAACTTGTCGGCTAAAATGCCAGAGAGAAAGGTTTTGGAGCTTCTGGTAAAAATTGAGCCCATTCAAAGTCATTGTCCAATCGGTTCAGCTAAGCATCATTTGGCCAATAATACTCAACTAAGAACCATGTTCCTCCAGAGAACAATTGTAATAGCAATAATGGATTCCTATTCTCTGATGAAAAATATAATTGTACCTATCATAAATTCATAATAGCAATCAAGAAGTGATAACCAGAATCAGAAAGTTTCCATACCATCAATCCTGACACCCATCACTACCATTCTCTCCTTCATTCTCTCTCAGATTCACTTTCTCTTTCAGAAAACTCAATTCCCCTACAATTGGCTCAATACTCGACTGGAAAGTTTTGGTTGAAAAACTCTTATCCCATTTTCCCAAATCGTTGAAAATTTAATCGGGCATAACCACTTCGTTAATTCTAAGCCTAAAACATCCACCATTTCTGATTCACAAGTCCAAATCAAGCATTGCAAATTGCATATATAGAGACAATAGATACATATATAAGAGAGAAGGAAGCCACTACCTTAGAGAAATCTGTGTACGAGTTCGAAGTTGGTGAGAGCTGAGATGGAATAGAACCCTAGAAATCAACCAGACTGTGAGAGAGGAGAAACAATGGCTGAAGTTAGCTCCGGCGGCGATTGAAATTCACAGAAAGACGAACTCCACCTCGCCTTCTGCCGACGAAATCCACCACGTCCTCAACCCTAGATGCCAGAGTAGCCAATCTCTGGCGAGATTGCTGTGTTAAAAGGAGAAAGAAGAATCGCAGAGACTCAAAGAGGAGAAGAGGAGTGAATAGGGTTTGGGTAAAATTTAGGTACCCGTGGGTAAAACCCATACCCACCCGTTTCTATAATGGGTATTTCATAAACTACCCATACCCACCCAAAATTCTTAAACGGGTACCCATACCCGTGAAAAAATACCCAAACAGAATAATTACCCACGGGTACCCATACCCATGGGTTAAAATGCCATCCCTAGTGGAGGCAGCAGTGAGTCCACTTTACACCTGTGTAGAGATTGCCCTTTTACGAGGCAGGTGCTGCATGGCCATGAGATTTTGAGGAGGACATGTTTTGAACCACAAGTAGCAGATTGCGATTTGTTGACATGGTTTGCTTACTGTGTGAAGACATTATCTCTTACAGAGTTGGGTGTGTTGATTTTCTTACTGTGGAGTATTTGGAAAGAAAGGTGTAAAGTGGCTTGTGATGTCTGGGAGGGGAAGAGTGTGTTGGCTTGTGATGTTTTGCTTAGAGCTGCTGTAACGTCCCGTATCTTAATTTATCCGTTTACTAGTCATTTGGACAGTAAACGACAACTATTTTCACTTTTACTATCGTTTCGGTATTTTTAGTGGCCCTAAAAGTTGACTTTTTGTTCGGGTCAAAATTTGAGAAAATTTCCTTCATGAAAGTTGTAGAGGACGTTAAACCGAGCGCGTGCATATGTGGTGCGTAAAAATCGGAGTTCATATGTGAAAGTTATAAGTGAAAATGTGAATTTACTGTTTATGGTAACTCTCTATATATAAGGAAACTTACCGAGGTAAGTTCCAATTTCAGAACTTACCCTGACCCTCTCTCTCTCTCCTCTTCCTCTTCCCCGCGTCGCCCTCCCTTTTTCTTTTTCCGATTTCTTCACCGTCCGGCGTCCGATTGATGTGATTCCAGTTGTCCTTGGACCGTCTCTTCCTCCTCTATACGATGGTATCAGTGGGTATCGGTGATTTGGCCGGAAAACCCCGAATTTATGCAATCATTGTTACTGTAGTAATTTGCTTCTCCGGTGAAATTCTCCAGTTTTCGGCTATTTCCGGCGGGAAAATTTGTTCTATTAGGAGCGCCTCGAGTCACTGATCATCTTCCCTCAAGACTTCTAGCTGAAATTTCCACGTTTGGAAGGTGAATTTGAAGGATTTCCAAATTGGTGGGTTTGGAGATTTTCGGGTTTGTGTTCATCGGCAAAATTGGAGCACTTGAAGGTATTTTCTCACTTGGTCACAGTTATGAAAAATGCTTAGAATGTTGAGATGATTATGTGGTTGAAATTTGGTGGCCGGATGAGGAGTTGGCCGGGCATGAACAGTGCCATGCGTGAACAGTGGTGACTTTTAAACAGTAATTTAAATTCTATTTTTTTTAGCTAGTTAAATTCTCTAAATGTTGTAGAGCTTGTATGTGAAGTTTGGTGATTTTTGGAGAAGCTAGGAATTAATTATGAATTTTTGAAGTTTAGGGTTTCGATTATCGAATTACGAGAATCCGACCGTCGGATATCTCTCGGTTCTGCTTTGGAACCTTTAAATTAACGAATTGGTATTAGTGGTATAATTTGGGCTGAATCCGAGGAGAATGGGAGATGTAATTTATGAGGAATTGAGTTTAGGAATTATATTAAATTGTTGAATAATTATTCACGGAATATAATCGTGTACAGGATGTCGTACCGAGCCCTGGCTCGATGAAGGAACTCGTATACGTGATCGTCGGAATAGTACTGTGAGTGGACTTTTGTTTTTAAGTAAATGATGCATGCATTTATTTTGAAATTATTGGTTTATTTAATTATCGTTTTATTTATCGAGCATGATATGTTGTCTTGGATTATAATTTGACATTGATTTTTCATGAGTTTCGGATATGAACTTAGTATGCTCGAATTTGGATTTATGAGTTGTTTTTGAGAATATGAATTGATTTTCAGAAATTGATTATAATTATTATTTGAAATTCTGATATTGTGATTTTCAATGAATTCTTTTCCGAGGTGATTTCCGGAATTTCATATTTATTTTTCATTCACCGATTTGAGATCTCCGAAAGATTTTCGAAATGAGATTTCGATGGAATTATTTCTTGTTTGTTTATCGACTTTCGGTTTTGGCATTGGGAATGCCTCGATGATGATTTTGGAATTGGTTTTGTTTCGAATCATGATGATACTCTTGGCGTGTGGGACACGTCGTTGGAAATTCATTTGCGAGAGTTGGGGAAGCCTTATGTATTTATGGATTTACTTGGTTTTCGGTTATGTTTCCCTGTGCCATACTGAGGGGTGATTTTATCATGCTAGCATTGATTTTTCCGCCTTTGTGGCGCGGTGATGGGATCACCGTAGCCCTTCCGCCTTTGTGGCGCAGGTTACTGTCTCTGTGACAGTAATTCTGTAGCCCAGTATCCTATCGCTACACTTAGTGGCGTAAGGGTATATTACGGGAGTTATGGGAGTTCTTTAGCCTGGGAGGCTATCACCCAAGCCTGAGTGGCTTATTCGTATGGCTATCATCTTCCCCTACTCATTATATTATTGCTGGGCTAGCGGGGTCTAGTCCGATTCCCTTAACCAGCGGGGCTGGTCTTATTTTCTTGAGTATCAGAATTCTTTCCTCTTTGCTTGGTTGTGGCTAGCGGGGCTAGTCGGTTTTCTTGAGCTGAACTAAAGTTGTGTTTCTTTAAATTGTTGCATGCATCGGGATTTTTAAAGAAATAAATGTGGGAAAGTATAAAATACATTTGGTTTTAAATTGTTTATTTTTGTCCACTCACGCTAACGTTTTTATGTACTTTCCCCTGGGCCCTTCGGTTTCAAATGCCCAGTGTGCAGGAGAAATTAGTTGAGGTCGGGCGTACATGGAGTCGAGGCATAGTCAACAGTATGGCTTCCGCGAGTGCCTTGAATTAGGTTTTCCTCATTTACCTTTCTATTAGTAATCTTGTAATGTGGGTTGAGACTGTTATTCTTGAAATTGGAGTTGTGTTTTGGGGAGCAGGTGGCTCCAGGAGGATAAGGATGGGTTGATTTAGAAGTGTAAATGTTTTCCTACAGGGTTTGGGTAGCCTACTTTAAGGGGAAGTTCTGCCAAATTTTTTGGTAGAATTTCTTCTAAGGTGGGTCCCGCAGGGTCACTCGGATTTCGGGGTGAAATCCGGGGCGGGTCCTGTCAGTTGCCGCTCGTCTACAAGAGTTTCGAGTTCATAATACCAACTCTGCTCTGGCTAGTGCTAGAAGAAGAAGAGTGCAAACATGGGTGGCTCCATCAGCAGGAGTGTTAAAAATCAATGTTGATGGCTCCTTTCATCATAACACTAGGTCTGGCGGGTTTGGTTTTGTGATTAGAGATTCAAGTGGTGCAATGTTAGCTGGAGGTGCAGGCCCTTTACGTGGACTGATATCATCAGAACATGCCGAAGTTTTGGCGTGTAGGAATGCAATTAACTTTGCAATTGATCATGGCTTCGTTCCAGCTCTTTTGGAGACTGAGGCACAAAAGGTGCAATGACAACTTGCTGCCCAAGCTAGCATTAATGCCTCGGCCTTGGGACGACTATATGAGGATCTGAGTTTACTCTTGGCTCCTCAAAATATTTTGAAAGTTAGCTATGTTAGTAGAAAGGCAAATATAGTTGTCCATATGTTAGCTGCACATGGTAGTACTTTTGTGCAAGATTGTTTTTATGTTTCAATCCCTAGTTTTCTAGCCGTTGCTATTGCAGCTGAACTTCCAATTGTGTAATATGAGTTTTATCGATAAAGGGCTTACATCCTTCTATCAAAGATGTATAGGAAATTATCTAATATTTTTGCGGAAGGTCTTGGGTACATGGCGTGTAACCTCACGTACCACTGAGATTAGACGATTTTGAGTGATAAATAATTGACCCCACATATGGACAGCTAAGATTGCATGTTTGTTGTATGTAGACTTGCAACACCGTGTATACAAGAATTTTCAATATTTTTGTGGGGGTGATGTACGTGAGATTTACTTGAAAGTAAAATAATACTAGTTCTTTTTTTTATATGATAATACTAGTCCCTTAACATGTGCTCCGCACATGTCAATTGAATTTTGTAAAGAGAATTATGAACAATTTGAGAAGTGTTGTAGAGAAACTGAAATTGAGAGGAAATCACTGTGTATTCTCATTGATAATAGGGGCTTTATATAGAGGATTACAATGCATAGAGTCTAAATCATACAAGGAAAGATAATCTCTAGATTCTTCTAATTAAACCCTATTACCACTAGGTCAAGTAACCTAGAGTTTGGGCCAAACACAAATTGGTTTTAATTGAACAGTCCCCCTTGTGTTGTCCAAACGCGGTTCTTCTCTCGTTGCCTCATTAAAAACCTTGCCGAGTAACAAAAACCCAGTGGGACAAAAATAACCTCGGTCGAATGGGGAAAAGAGCACTACACACCCTTCACGTTTCGAGACCATACATGTAAACATCTCCCCCTGTTGACAACAGTCATGGGAGTTCGGATAACTTCCGCAAACGATGCTACCAACATGTTTCTCGAAAGTGGAATTGAGGCAATGACTTAGTGAGCAAGCCTGCCACACTGTCCTCAGATTGAACCTAGTTCACTTTGATCTTGAGGAGAGTCTGTTGTTGCTGATTATCCTTGGTGTTGTCGCTTTTGATATAGCCTTGCTTCATTTATACAAAACAAGCAGCATTATCCTAAATGCTCGTAGGCTCATATGTGGTAGACTTCAAACCTGAATTGTTCGAACATGCGTAATTATGGATCTAATCCATATACATTCACGAACCTCTTCGTGAAGAGCAATGATCTCTGCATTGTTCGAAGACATAGCGACTAGGGTCTGTTCTGTAGACCTCCAAGATATCATGGTCTTTACCCATGGTGAACACTTAACCACTTTGGGAATGACCTTTGTATGGGTCAGAGAGATACCCACTTTGGGAAAACCTTCCAAAACACATGTTGTTTTGTGATGGGGATAATGGACACATGCCAGTGTTGGCGGCGTTCCTGGTGTGTGATGGGTCCGAATCCATCATCTTTCTATAGGGATAGAACAAGCCCATATCAATCGTACATCTCAAGTACCGAAAAATATCTTTTACACCAATCCTAATGGCGTCGTGTTGGCGTAGAGCTATACCTTAGCTAACAAGTTCATGGCAAATGAGATTTCTGGTATTGTGCATTGAGCTAGGTACAATAATGCGCCTATTGTACTTAACTAGGGCATTTCTGCCCCTAGCGCATCTTCGTCGTCATCCTGAAAAGGATCACATCCTTCGAACGAAGAGGATCCTTTTCAGGATTAAGACTACGGACGATCATGGGGGTGCTTGAAGGCTTGACCTTGTCAAAATGCCTAAGCATCTATCAACACAATGCTCAAGTTCCAAACCGAGACATAATCGTGTTCTCCCATAATCCTTCATCTCAAAATCGGATTTCAAGTGTTCAGCGGTTTTCCTTAACTCTTTAAGGGCTTCCAATGAAGATCATGTCCAACATGAACCGCGATAGAATCCGAAACTTGTTATGGAAACGCGTGGGCATATCCCTTCCCTATCAAGTAGTCACTTTAGTGAGCGTTTCAACCTCTTTGTAAACGCGCTCCGTGGTCTAGAACCACTTGACTTGGGTAAATGAAGTTCACCATGAACCTTCATGTATATTCCGTATCTAGATCCCTATAGAGATACGTAGTGACCACATTTGTAAGCTGCATGTTCAGTTATTCGGAAACTACCAAACTGAAAGGGTAGTGGAGTGCAATGACATCCATTACGAGAGAATATGTTTCATCGTAGTCGATTCCAGGGCGTTTTTTGAGAAGCCTTGCCCCATAAGGAGAGATTGTCATCTCTTTTTCTCATCACGCTTTCTAACGAAGACCCATTAGTCAATAGGTTTTATGTCAGGAGGTGTTGGCATTACTAGCTCAGAAAACCTTCCTCTTCGTTAGAGAATCCATCTTAATCTAGATCGTATCTTTCCATTTAGGCCAAATCTCTCTACGTTGGCATTCATTTATCAACAGAGCGTGGTTCGATATCATCTTACTCAACAAACTCATGCTCAACTACATCATCAATTATGATGGAGTTTCTATCCCACGTCTCATGTACACTAGTGTAATTTTCATAGAGCTCTATATTCTCAGGAATAGGGTTCTAACGTTGAGGCGTCCCCCAACGATAACCATAACCCGGACGATTCTCATGAGAAGGATTTTGAGTGTCGATAATCAAAGGATTGGAATGTGCCAAAGTATCCTTCGAACTCACGGGCCTCCCACGCATCCTAGCTGGGGCCATGGCCTATAACGCCAGAGTGCCACTCTCTTTGGCATTGGCGCCATGCCTACCTCTGTGTAGGGTGGCGCTACATCCTCTCGTAGGGACGTCCATCCTTGCAGGCATGTTTGCAGCATATTTGTGTGATCTCGTCACTTTAGTAGGGATCGAGATGAGACATAGTGGGGACAGGCCACGACAATTCCTGTCGTTCCTGCTGAACATCTGTGTTCTTATCTCCCCCTAACGACGGGAAGACTGTCTCATCAAAGTGACATCCGCAAATCTACCGGTAAGGAGATCGCCATGCAAGGGCATTAAGTGGCGGACGATTGTTGGAGTCTCAAATCCAACTAAGTTGCTCATTCGTCTGTAAGGACCCATTATAGAACTCTGTGGCGGCGCAATTGGCACATAAATGGCACACTCAAATATGCGTAAGTACGATATTTGTACCCAGTCACTAGCTGTAACGCAGAGGTAGATTGAGTGGCAGTGGGTCGTAGACGAATTAGCATAGCTGCATGTGATATTGCATCACCCCAAGCGGATATAAGGAGGTTGGTACGCATTACCAATGTCCGGACTACCATCGTAGTCGTTTCCGCGAAAACATTTGGGTGTGCTCATTGGAATATGATGTCCAACATCAGTCCCAAATGCAATAACTATCGAAAGTCTTCGATGTAAACTCACTAGCATAGTCAAATCCAATTGACTGAATAGGATGATTCTGGAAGTGAGCCCGTTGTCATATGATGTGTGCTAGGAGTGTTTCATAAGCAGCATTACAAGTGGACAATGGCACAACACGTGACCAGCGTGTTTGCATGTCAACCAACATCATGAGATATTTAAACGTCCGCAAGTTGGGTGAATCAGTCTAGAGAATCCCTACGGATTCTATGTAAGAACATAATGAGTATTGTCATATCTTTTGCATAGGACGGTCTCAGTCCTAATTTCCCTAAGGAACAGGCTTTGTAAAATGAGCGAGAGGCCTTAGAATCAACCAATGAGGATTTTGGTCGGGCCTAAGCGTCTGTAACGCTATTAGAAGCAAAATATGTGACTACATCTCTCATCATGGCGTTGGGGCCATGGAAATAGCATGTATGGCGTCATGGCCACTGGGAGGAACAACCATGGCGTCATGCCCATGGTTGGCGCCACTTATGGTGTCATCACGAGGGACTTGGGCGGCCCTATGGCGTCCCAAGACAGCTGCAGCACCAGATGCTGCGGTGGCTGCTGTCTAATTTAGTCCTGGAATCAATTTTCGATTCTAGCTTCTTCTCACTCTGAAGAATGGATATCCGTGTGAAGTGTTTAATAGACGGATCATCATATCATGACTAGGATGACCTATCCTGTCATGACAAAGCCAATATGTGTCTAAATCCAAGAGATCTTCTCTCATAACTTTTATTGGATTAATAGCTCGAATAGAGTCCACTAGAGAGACATATAAACTTCTCTAAGATGCGCCTTTGTTCGCAATCATTAGAGGTATTGCAAAGGAACTCATTTCCGTTCTCTACATGCGTTTCTGCATGGAATCCGTTGGCTATTCATAGGTACGATTTGCCCTAGGAGCGTAGAGAGTATCCATGACAGTAATCAAGGTGTCATTTGGCAAGGGGAACTTGGGCTATTCCATGTCCTTGAATTAATTCTTGATGGCCCAGCCATCGTAGTCACAAAGTAACATGCTCATGAATCAAAATGGAGTCATAATGAAAAGAACTCAAAATTTTATTCATAAGCCAACGAAGTACATCATTGTCTCTTAATCATTAGGAGAATCTAATCCAAATGCTAGCTAATGCAAAACAATGGTAGTCGTCTAACTTCTTTCGGTAATTCCAAAATAAATGTGACCAGGTGAGTAAAGAGATGTCGGTGGAGCAAGGCTCGCTTAAGTACCACTAATCTCAAAACCTTCCTAGACATCACATTTACGTTGAGTACGCCTACTTTGAAGAAAGACAAAAGCATTGGCATCTACTACAAAAATGATATGGCAATTGCCTACATCTCTTGGAAAATAAAGACTTAAATAGAATTGGCGATCTATTGATCCCAGCCAGATTTGTAGTCTTGAACCCTTCACTCTAGATCATCTTCTTGATCTTCTTGTTCCACATAGTGAGCTTCTCTTGCTTCACAATATGCTTTGTAGGAGGTGACAATTTCTTCACGAGCTCTACAAATGTGTGCCCAATGATCAGACAGTCCACATCTAGAACATACATCTCTTTGCTCAAACTCCATTGATTGAGGCGCTTTGAAAGCGTCATTTAGATGGCTCTTAGTGTTGGTGGCGCCACCAACATGGCCAGAGGCGTTGCCTCCCTCTCTCTTTCCACGTTGACCTCTTCGGTTCCGTGTTCGCCTATATTGGCGGTTACCTTCCCAAGTAGAGCGATTATATGGACCAAAACATCCAGAAGTATCCCTAAGGTTAGGGTTTCGCTCTTGGCGCCTTCTCTTAGGGGCGCGACTATAATTGGATTCCGGAATATGCTATATTTCCACGGATCTCGAATTATAGTTCTTCACAAGGATGTTGTCATGCTTTTCAGCTACATTCATAGCTCCAATGAGCTCATGAAATCTTGTGATCCGTCCTGCAATAACATCGATTCGATAGTTCTTAGCAGCCATCAATGCAGAGACGAGGAAGGTAGAGAGAGTCTTCTCAATCAACATCGCATCTGTGATCTCTTTACCACAGAATTCCATTAAGGATTTAATGCGAAGTGCTTCCGAGTTGTAGTCAAGAACTGACTTGAAATCACAGAAGCGGAGGCTATGCCATCTCACTTCTAGGTCAGGAAGCAGGGAGTCACGGACGTTCACTATGCCAATAATAGCTTCAGACGACAAATGATATCTGTCGTCTGATATGCAAATTATCTGTAGTCTATCCAGCTGTCATCTCTTATGGCATCAGACGACAGATATCCTCTGTCGTCTGTTCTCACTCAGACTACAGAAGTTTCGTAAGGCTCTGTCGTCTGAGCAACCCAACTTTGAAGGATTTGGAACTTTCTGTAGTTATTAATCACATACAACGACATATTAATGTTGTTGAAATGAGGTACAAACTACAGTTTTAATAAAACCTCTGTCGTCTGAAAACAAATAAGAACACATATATATGTTGTCTGAAGTTACCAAAATAAAGACTTGTTTGACAATCTATTGTTTGAATGCATTTTTAACGACATTTAATTGTTGTTTGTAAATCACTTATAATTGGGTAAATTATGCTCATCTGTCGTCTAAATAGTTGTAAGACTTTATTTTTATGTCGTCTGTTTTGTATTCCAACCACAGTTTTAAGTTTTTATGTTGTCTGATAGAAAATAAAACTTCGCATTTCTGTTGTTTGATAATCAATTGAACTTCAGTTTTATGTTGTCTGATAGAAAATAAAACTTCGCGTTTCTGTTGTTTGATAATCAATTGAACTTCAGTTTTATGTTGTCTGATAGAAAATAAAACTTCGCGTTTCTGTACAGTAGTCATCAAAAAGGCAGATTAATTATAAGATCAATTCCTCATTGCATAAATTAACCCACCAAAGTACATTGCATAAATTAACCCACCAAAGTACATTTCCAAAGTACATTTCCATCAGTAGCATAAATTGGATATCAGTACGCACTGCAGTAAAGAATAACCCTACATCTCCAATCAATATTCAACATTGTGGGTGACTGTTGTAGGAGGGCTCCCTGTTACTCCTGACCCTGATAACCTAACCTCCAGGCCATTTTCTAGTAAGACCTGCAATTGTTACATCAAACGAAGGCGATGAACTTAGACCAATTTATTCAATACTGAAAGGCCTCTCATGCATCAAAGTGTAAGTTAAGTACCTTGACAATAGGTTTTTGCACCAAAGTGGACTGGGAAGCAATTGCAGTCATATAAAGGGTTACATGTATTTGTTGAGTCCCGAAGCTGCAAAAATGCAAACTTCATTGGTTATCTGATGGACAGTATATTTTCTACAACCAACCTAGTCATTACACATTATTTCTACAAGACTTAGAACACTCACTTGATGAACTGCTTCCTCAGTGAACGGGAACCAGTACCGCATTCCCACATAGACATTCACCGGCATGTCCTTTGATTCCAAAGCCATTTTCAGTGCATTTGCCTGTATATCACGTAGTAAACAAACTTTTTAGCACAAAAATTCATGAACAGAACAGACTAAGCCGCATTATATCTACCTGCTCATCTGTCATCTTACGCAAGGGTGAACCACCTCCTATAGAAGCATACCCTTCCTTGTTTAACATCAACCCCTGCAAACTATAATTAATTAATTTAACTACATCAATATGGTCCTCACACAAAAGCACTATTATAAAAACTAAAGACAAATAAACAAACAATAGGTTCTAATAACTTTTACCTTTCCAACAATTGCATTCGAAATAGATAACAAATGTAACTTCAATATAACAGCAAAATCTAAATGTATAAACAAAAACCAAAGGAGGAATCCAATGCATGCCAATTCTACAAGTCTATTTCAGGGGAAAAAAATGAAGGTAAGGAAATAAAGACCATGTAATCTGAAAACAGAAACTTGACTATTGTAGCAGCAATTGTTCCACAATCCACTATTTAAAGTCGTATTAAGTTCATGTTGTGCAAGACACCAGTCTAGGAGTTTGTCTTTCCAAATCCACAAACATTAACTTCAAACAGCTCAACATGAGAGTCCCAGTAAGTATCTGAAACTTGTATGTAAATTCAATAATCCCACATAATTAAATACTTGTGATATCACTGACATTATAAATAAATAATGTCTGCAAAAGAAGCCACAACAAAGAAGCCAGCAACTGCAACTTTGTCTGTGAGCTTCCTACAAAAAAGAAGGTCCGGCGCCAGTAGTTATAACAAAAGAGATGTAGCAAGATTGAAATTGTACAGTGATTTAGTGAATAATACAACAGTTCTTTTAGAAAAATTTGATGTTGGAAAAATTTGCGAGTAATTCTTTACCAAACTCTGGATCCGGGCAGGCTCTGAGAACTCATACTTGTCATCAAGCTGCAAGAAGAAAAATATAAGATGGCCATCCAGACATAGTGTTGAAAAAAAGAACTGAACAAATAGCTGGACACACATTCATTGGCCAACAAACAACACAGGCACATGCAAAATGAACAAATGTCATGAAATAAGAAATGAAGGAGGTAAGGTACCCTTAAATATAGTTTGATCTGCGTCCCGGCTAATGATATTTTCTGGATCAGTTTCTACCCTAATCACATAAGAGCTACTGCTCAAGACAGTCATCCAGACTAGAAGCTCAACCATGAGCTGATAGTTTTTACAAGGCATAAGACTAAAAAAAGTGTGAAACCAAAACTGCACCTGCTTGTCAGCAACAAGAAAAGCAGAATAGAACCCAACACCAAATTGACCAACCAAACCGTTGTCTGCACCAATATCCTTATTTTCCAAACAAGATATAAGCACAAAGATCAGATTCAAAAGCATCAATAAACAAAAACAAGATTCAGTAGACTGCAAAACAATGCATTATGAGAGAGACCTTCAGAGCCGTCAAGAATTTTGAAGTACCACTCTAAGCAATGGTACCAAGGCAGTCAATGAGTTCCTCCTTCATCATCCCAATACCAGTATCCCTAAAATTCAGACACCAACATGTCAATCATCTCCACTAATCCATCAAGGAACAAAACAGACTTAACAATCAACTCAAATTTGGAATCCGAACAGCTAAACTCATCAAACAATTATCATACAACCCTAAATCAGAAAAAATACGAACAAAAAGAAAAAAGTAACCAAATCTGGAATATGGATTAGAAACCCTAGATTAGACAGATACCATAGATCGGCGAGATAGATTCGCAGGTAGCTGAGAGGCTGGTCAAATGCCCACTAAATTGAGTATGAGATCTTGCCCTTCAGGAGGTTCATGTCGAAATGTTAGATACGGAATTTCAGCTGCAGGAACATGAATAATCAAACAGAGAGCCACAAATAGTTCCAAAAGAACAACAATTCTATGAAACTTGGTTTGTTGCAAATCACTTCAATTCCAACTAGTTTGAACACAATAGTACACTAAAAACCCATACCCAAATCAAAAGGTTAAACAAATTCAGATCATAGACGTCAAAATTCATAACCTGGTGCTGTTAAAGGTACCGGGTGAAGTTAGCTTCGTCAAATGTTCTCTTCCTTGCAGAAATACAATAAAGAAGCATCAGCAGCAGCAGGCAACCGACAATTTCCAGTTAGTGACAGAGTCCCTATCTCCCTCTCAGTACCTTTTGTGTTCTCCATGGCCTAAACTTTTCTTTTAGACTTTCTTTTCTTATTACTATAATGCAACATTAGCATGCATGTCATCTAATTAGTAAAAAACCTCCATGTCAATTATGTCTAAGAACCTGATATCAAAAGGAGAAACATAATCAAAAGGCAAACTAAAAATGCATGGACGCTATTAACAAAGCATAGCACAAAAAAATATATATATATATATATATATATATCGAGTGTTTCTTTGAAAACAAGTAGTAGATATAAATGGGGTTTTAAAACGTGTATAGTGTTAGACTCAACATGTCGTGAACTTAGCAAGATAAATTGAGACTGTCGGGTAAACAGTAAAGGAGAAAGTGCTACTTTTATACAGTCAAACATCAGAAATCAGACATGAGTTATATGTTCTTTACCATAAAACTCAGTTTCCGAAACCTTCCGTCAATTCTAGATATTATGTAGACTATCTGGGATTTTACAATGCCATCCCTGTTCTCAATTGATAAATCACACTCAATTCCGGTTCCACAGTCTACAAGCTTGATTATAGGAACCCTAGCACTCATAATCGTCTGTACACCAGCAACATGCCCTGCCCCTACAACACAAAGATGTACAACTGAGAACAATACAATGACTAATGGAGCACAATGACTTGCATCTGATAGACACACACACACACACACACACACACACACACACACACACACACACACACACACACACACACACATATATATATATATATATGCGTATTTGTGCGTGTGCGTGCGTGTGAAGCATACATATACAGATGCAGAAACACCGAGATGATCTGGTTAGGACCTAAGTTTGAAGGCTCTGAGGACAACATGTGAGGACCATCCAAATTGTGATCTCATGATTTGAAATGTCTCTTCTGTAGGTCCTATTTAAAATCAACCCTACAAAAAAACTCATCAAACTGGGATCATTTAGTCATCTAATTGTGACTGAATTAGTAAAACTAATAGTGCTTCCCAACACTTAAATGATTAAATGCATTTGGATTCGCCTGATTCTGTGCAAAGAAGAAAATTTAAAGGGAACCTATAGTACTTGACGAGCTCGTTCAAGACCGGAGATCTCTCTTCCAAGAACAAGAGCATGAGGAAGTAATTTCAACAGTACCCACAAATATAAACACTAATCCCTACCATACACCCATAAATTTGAACACCCACCAATTGAAAATTAGGGAGAGAAGAGAGTACCTGAAAGTCGAAGCTTCTCTGGTCTTGATTTTGGAGTTGGGGTTCAGTCCTCAAGCTTCTATCTACGTTGATATAAAGAAATTAGGTCAAGGAGAGCTGAAGTAGAGGAAACCCATTTGTTCTTTTTGTTCTGTTGTAATGAAACGAATAGGGAATTTGATATGGGTAAAGAGGGAATCTGAAAATTACTCAGACGACATACCCAAACTTGCTTTGCCGGAATCGCAGGAGGATGGGAGTGTGTGTGAACTGGAGAGGGTGAAAGGGATTGAGGGTGGATTGAGGGATTGAGGTTCATGAGAGTGTGAGAGCGTGCGAGGGAGAGATTGACTGAGAGTGAGAGGCGGCAATTGTGTTTTTAGATCTAGGGTTGGTTTTTTTTTTTTTTTCAGCTAAGGGAAAGGTCCTAGCAAAATGAGTGGGAAAGCCCGAGTTTTTCTGTTTTAGCTAAGGGAAGGAACTGGGAATACTATAGATTAATTACTAATTAGGGTTTGTTTCCCATTTACTTAGACGACATATGAATGTTGTCTTAATTTTCGACTTGTCTTCCGTTTACTCAGACGACATATAAATGTTGTCCTAACTTTCCACTTTTTCATTGCGAATTTATCAGTTCTTTCAGACGACAGATATCTGTCGTCTTAATTTTCTAACTTACTAAAAAGATGAAAAAACTGAAATAGTATAGATTCTCATGCTATTCAGACTACACAATTAATTTATATGTCGTCTAAAGAATTTTAAAAGATTCAGACGACAGAAAACAAAAATTCTGTCGTCTGAAATGTGTCGTCTGAAGGCATTATTGGCATAGTGGTTGCCAAATCTTTCTTCGAGTGAAACCCACAGCCTTCTGGGGTCTTCTTCATTCATACACTCGTACTGGAGCGAATCATCCATATGACGAGTCATTAGGATGATGGCTTTCGCCTTATTTGCCTCTAAGGCTGCTCTATTTGCTTTCAAAGCTTGAGCTTGCTCAACAGTTAGCACGTCCTGGCTATGCTTGAGAATCGTATTCAAGATTCCATCGGCCTTGAGATGCTAGCGGATATCACGAACCCACCTGTGATATTCAGAGCCAGTTGTTCCCAATGGAGAAAAGTCCAATTTGTTCAGGTTACTCATCCTGAAAGAGAACAAGAAAATGGTTAGTTTCGGAGCGGAAAAAGCTACCACGAAAACATATAAAATTTATAAGCGTAGTCGCTTCCAAGAAATTCGATTCCAAGAGGGATTGGATTAGATCGAAACAATGATGCAAGTGGTCAATCATAAATTCTCTACAAACTCTAAGTTTGGAGATCTCAACAAGCTCCAAGCTTGGAGTGAGCACGAACCCCCACAGTTCGACTTAATTAGGTCTCCCCTATGAAGAAGAAAAGGGGGGGTAGAAGAAGGGAGGTTGCAAGTCCCCGAAAAAGAAGAGAAATTGAATTAAAAACTCTAAAAAAACGGGAACGTTTAGTAAAAAATACCTCGAAATAGGTCGCCGGAAAATTTGACCGGAAAAGTGGTCGAAAAAGTCACCGGAAAATGGCCGGAAAAGTCGCCGGAAATCTGATTGGCGGTCGTTGACTGTTGACCGTTGACTGCTGACCGAGCTGACGTGGCAGTGGGGTCCGTGATGACGTGGCAGTGGGGTCCTGATGCTAACGCGGCAGTGGGTCCCTGGGTGCTGATGTGGCAGTGGGGTCTGAAGCTGATGTGGCAGTGGGTCCTGGAAGCTGACATGGCGGTGGGCCTTGCGTCAGTGGGCCTCTGTCTTGGGGTTCTTGGGCTTCTGGGCTTCTTTTCCTTTCCCCCTTTTTTTTTCTTTTTCTTTTCTTCTCTTCTTCTTTTCTGCCGGTTCAAGACGCAGATGCTCAGATGGCCGGTTCACGTAGTTTTAGGCCGGTTTTTGAACGTTTTCTTCCGGTTCCTGAAACTTCAAATCAGTGGGCTTCTTCTATCAAAATTTGGTGGAAATTGGAGGTCTGGAAGATGGTGAACCGGTGGAATATTTGCTGCGAGTTGTATGGAGCTTCCGGTGGCCGGTTCGGTAGGTTTCCGGCCGGTTCTTGGGGTGCCGCCGCCGGTTCTGGATTCCTGGAATCGAGTTCTTCAAGGTGTGGGGTGGAGGCAGAAAATGCTTCAAGGTTTTGTATTCGGATTCAAGGTTTTTAGCTTCTTGAATCAGGGTTTGGCTATTTGTTTCAGGGTTAGGGCTTCGTGCTGATAACGTGTTGTAGAGAAACTGAAATTGAGAGGAAATCACTGTGTATTCTCATTGATAATATGGGCCTCTTTATATAGAGGATTACAATGCATAGAGTCTGAATCATACAAGGAAAGATAATCTCTAGATTCTTCTAATTAAACCCTATTACCACTAGGTCAAGTAACCTAGAGTTTGGGCCAAACACAAATTAGGGTTTTACTTGAACAAGAAGAACGTTTTCCTCTCTTATTTTTAAGGAAACTTGTCCTTATTTTGTTTTCCTCTCTTAATGCATTTATTTATTTAATTTCATTATCTTTGTTAAGTGAGAAAGTTGTTAAGTGAGTACGCTGCTTGAACAGGTTCAAATTCTAGTCACAGTAATGATCAAGAACTGCTTTGAATGCAGACAACTACAAGCATTAAACAGAGTTGAGAATGTATCAGTTTTTCTACATGCAGAAATGAGAATGTATTGGTATTTGAATTGAGGGTACTTCAATGCTTCCCAATACTTTCTAAATTTGCTCAGCAAGAATCGGTTTAAGGTCACTATAAAATAAGCTGATCTTTGAATATCCTGTTAATTTTACTACAGAGATTTTGGATGGGATAAGCTCTAAACAATCTCAGCGTACAACACCAGCACCATATTACATGTTTTTTGGGTCAAGCAGCACCTTATGACTTAGTTATGGTTTTAATACCTCCTCTACTTACAAAACAAGGAAAAGAATATATATATCCTTATATGACTATAACTTACAAGTACTTACATATTGATCAGATATGGGCCTGCTGACATTCGAAGTCTCTAAACAGGGAAGCCCAAGCATTATGTGACTCGCCAATGGCTATATCTGGTGCAAACTGTTCATCAACACCCTACTTGATCACTGCAATGGAAAAGACATGCAGTCAGACATTTTCATGAGCATCTGAGAAATCAAAATTTCCATCATCCCCATTTTCTAATGTGCTAGAAGTACTAAGCAAAGAATATTCTATTTTGAGAGGAAAGGTTTGGAAGAACAGGGGAACACTACACACACACACATCACATATAGCAGGGGACTCACCCCTACTTGCTCTGACTATCACAAATCTCGCCGCTGTTAAGGTACAATATATACATCACAGTATATAACTATATATATATATATGCATCACATATAGCAGGGGACTCATCCCCAGCTTGCTCTGATTATCACAA
The DNA here is from genome assembly GCF_958449725.1 of Rosa rugosa. Taxonomy (NCBI): domain Eukaryota; kingdom Viridiplantae; phylum Streptophyta; class Magnoliopsida; order Rosales; family Rosaceae; genus Rosa; species Rosa rugosa. The sequence continues at coordinate 48,887,542 of NC_084824.1, forward strand.
ATCTCGCCGCTGTTAAGGTACAATATGTTTGCTTGTAACCTTGAAGTTGCCACCAATTCATGGAGTCTTTATTAACATCAAAGTTCTTTCCCAATATAACTAGAAGTCCTTGCTCCACTTTTAAGGTGCCAGTATATCTTGTGAAGGGTAACCCCAGATTGATGCTGTCCATATATGATGCAAATTATGCCTCCGTGCAAAATCCAACTATTACTAACTGCTATAAATCAAAACCTTAGAAAACCAACAAATCTCAACCACAGCCCTATAAAAACAATATCTGCAAATGTGGAATTGAGACTGATATGCACCTCTTCAAGGAGTGTACGGTGGTGGGATGCTTCTGGCTGTATGGTCAACTTGGGCTACGTGCAAGAAATCATCATGCATCCTCATTACGTGGCTGGATTCTTGATATGGTGGAGATGCTTAACATGCAACAGGTATGTTTGTTTTTCATGACCCTTTGGACAATTTGGGTAGAAAGGAATAATGTCGTTTGGAATGGTACTTCCTTTCATCCCATGCATGCTGCTGCATGGTCCACTCAGCTTCTGTTGGAATACCAGCGTCTCCATCCTTTCAAGGAGGCACAGAGGCATAATGGGTCTTCCCACCTAGAGGCCGACTGAAGCTAAATATAGATGGGGCATTCAAAGGGACTGCTGGGCACGGTGGAATAGGAGTTGTTGCCAGAGATCATGCTGGTACGGTGCATGGTGTGTGGTCCAGAGTAATGCAGTTTGCAAGCTCAGCCCTACATTGGGAAGCTGAGGCGTGTAGGGCAGCGTTACTTTTGGCTATACATCAAAGGTGGACTGCAATTGAAGTAGAATGTGACTCTTCAATCTTGGTGAATGCCTTGAATCAACAAAGGGAGGATTACTCGGACATTGGTCGAATTATAGTTGATTGCAAAGATTATTTGCTTGCTTTTGAGTTTGTTGTAATCCAACATGTTTTTAGAGAAGCAAATAGTGTGGCCTACTTCCTAGAGGATGTCTTAAATGAAGACTCTTGTAAAATTTCTATAAACTCTCGGGGTACAGGTATTACGTCCTCCCCTCCCCCTCTCTGAAGCGTCAATCTTTAATAAATAATTGGACATAGGGATGAGCCTCCCACCCTGATTGAGTTTTTTTTTTTTAAAAAAAAAATCTGTTGATACACATACGATAACCGGATTTTATGTGCAGATAAATGATCATTTCTAGAACAAAGTTTAAATGAGCTAATGTTCAATATTTTCAAATATTTTGTGTTAATACAACTAGAAGGATGCCGACCTAATTTTAGAAAGAACAAAAAAAATTGTACACAGTAGGGAATGCTAATGAAATTCTCCGAAATGTAATAAGCACTGTTATTTGATCTGAAACAACCCCACCAGTCACCAATACAGCAGAAGTAGTTTTGCTACTTCCTCTGAGTTTACAAAAGGAGGAAATGAAAATGACACATGAACTTATTCTTAGCATCAGATTACAAATATTTACATCTCAGTTTCGGGATTCAACTAAACCACTCTAAAAGAACACACAAGTGAAATTTGCTTCCGCTAGTGCACCTCGAGATAGAGCAGAAGCAAATTGTATCAGGACACTACAAAATAAGCTAACAAATATTTGAATATCTACCTCATAAACTCTCTTAAGGATCAGTATCATGACACTACAAAATAAGCTAATTAATATTTGAATATCTATTGATTTTGCTAGGCATTACAACCACATGCTATTTTTTAAACAACCTCAGCATACAACACCTGCTCTGATGAAATAGTTATATTTTTACTACTTCCTTCCTGCGAGAGTCTGCATTACAAAAGCAAGGAAAAGAGAGATACAGGCTTATATTCTTAGATGATAGCAAATACATGCATATAAATCAGTCTCTGGAACTCAATTAAGCCTTGGATATCGACCTCATGATATTTGGAGCCTCAATCAGGGAAGCACTAGTATCCTGCCATTTGCCTATGGCTACATCTGCTGCAAACTCTTGATCAACCACCCAACTAGACAACTACAATAAAAAATACATGAGGTCAGATTTTTTCAAGACCAGATGAGAAATAAAAATTGCCATCATCCTCTTTTTTAATTTGCTAGAAGTACTAACCATTCATGTATATGATATCTTATTTTGGTACTAAGGTTGTTGGAGGAAAAAGGAGCAGAATATTAATTGGTGTATAGCAGGGCAATCACGCCCATTGCTTGCTCTAACCATCATAAGAGTCTCACCACTCTCAAGGTATATCACCGTATGTTTGCTGGTAACCTTCCAACTACATAAGCAAAGGATCATTATACTAAAAGCTTAAGAGCTAAGCATGTTTAATTTAAACTACTTAACCAGAGATCATACCTTTGAAATAGGAAAAATCCATTAGTGGACAAATCTGGGTGGGGTTCATTTGATATTTACAGCACCAACTTGCTTGCATGAATCTACAACATATGCACACTCCAAGAAGCAGTACTCACAGCACCAATTCCATACTTAGAAACAAAGAAAACCAACTTTTACTTCCTCAAGGAGGTCAGCCTATACCCACCGCGTCACCTTGAAGCAGAATTTAATCAATGCCAGACTAGATTTCTTAGCTGATACCAAAAAATGATAATATGATCTAATCAAATCATTGGCCAAATTTGCTTATGAATTTAGAAGTTTTAATCTATAGATGACAAATTAATCTGCCTTTGGCATGTAAATGTGCCAGGAAGATTTTTCTTAAAGTGAGAGTTTCACATTCCATTGGCTCAACACAATGACCATATGGACAATGCAACATCGTGCCTCTAAAACATGATATGTTTTAATAACTTACAATGAGATAAAGGCACTTGAGCATAGAAGTACTAGGAAAATTATATGGGCACAACTATACCAAGGGAAATAGCACATACCTTTACTTCTAGCTTATTTGCAGTCGTCTCAAATTCAATCAGATCAGCATGTACCCGACTTTGCCCAAATCTGCAACCATTCCAAGTGGAGAGCTTATAGTTCCCACTGCAAATGGAAGCAACAATCTATATGTAAAAAATTAATCAATTTATCACCCAGAAACATAGTAATAAATATATAACAAGCGAAACCGAAGAAATGAACTAGAAATGAACAAGAAAATAAACATGTGTATGTCATTGAACACAAATCAAAACAAATGACACGAAGAATAAGGAAGAAAAACCAAATGTCTAAAAACGTCAACCCTACAAAGCAAAATATGTGCAGATTTTAGAACAAAGAGAAAACCCTAAATTGGAAAATCTTCAAGGAAGGAAGACTCACGAAAATCTCAATTCTCGCACTTTAAAACTTGAAGTTAAAACTGCAGCAGCATTTCAAGTGGTTGCTTTAAACCACTGTAAAAGAAAACATCTGAGTGAAATTTGCTTCCCTTAATGCAGACTACCGCAAGCATTACATAGGGTGAAACAACAGTTGGGATTCAATTGAAGCAGACATGGGTGGGATTTCTTCACGGAATTGGCTGAAAAGTGAGATAGTCCATACAATCAAGATAATGGCAAAGATGAGATACTTGAGACCTCAGTGTATAGGTCTTTAATTTGATGATAGTCCAATACAGTGTATAGGTCTTTAAATTGAGGATTCTTCAATACTTCCAACTGTTTTCTAAATTTACAGAGGAACTTACGAAAATAAGGTATTCTCTCATTTTGTGTTTATTCCATTAAACCCGGTTTCTGATTGTAGGATAATGATCAAATAAAGTCTAAATAGAGACCTTAATATTGGCGTACTATTATTCTGAAACTGAATAGTTTTAATACTTCCTCTAAGTTAAAAAACTTGAAAAAGGAAATTACACGTATTTAAGTATTTATTTACGAGGATTACATATATACACTTACTCATTGATCAGTTTTGATGAATAGATGTTTTTTGGAGAGAGCCTGATCCTGCAGCAACCTCTAAAGAGACACACACCACTTTCTAATGAATTAGAAAACCCTCATCAACCATCATATATGATCACTGCAATGCAATACAGGCAATCAGACTTTTTCAAGAATGCATTAGAAATCAAAATTGCCATCAGTTAATGGAACTGTATATTAAGGTCCAAGTTCTTTCATTATATAAGTAGAAGTAGTTTCATCTCTTTCTTACAATGCCACTAGACCTTTTGAATGGTAATCCAGATTGGTGTTAGTTACTGAATATGTGCTGCTGAATTGATGCAGATAATTAATGCTTGCTTGCATGAATCTACAACAGAGGCAAACTCAAGAAAGAGCAACTACTCACAGTATCAATGCCATCCTTAGAAGCAATGAAAACCAATTCCTTCTTCCTCAAGAAAGTCAGCTCCCACCTGCCGCATCACCTTGAAGCAAGATACTTGGCCAAAGCCAGGCTAGAACTTCTGATACCAAAATATTGTTGTATATGAGTTTTGACAAATTATTGGCAATACATATTAATGAAATTCCAGGTAATTTGTAGAGGAATAGTGTGTGTGGCATGCACATATACTAGGAAGATTCTGCTTAAAGTGACACATTGCATATTCCATTTGCTTAATCCATGGACCATGTGGATGATGCAACATCATGCCTTTTTCCCATGAGATGTTTCGATAAAATTGTAAACAATAACATATGGGTGTTTGAGCCCAGAATTACTAAGGAAAAGAGCAAGAGTACAACTAGAGGAGAATAGCATATACCTTTGCTTCTAGCTCATTTGCAATCGTCTCAAATTCAGTTAGATCAGCAATCAGCAAATGGAAAAATCTATAGTCCAACTTGGCCAGAATCTGTGACCTTTCCGAGTGGAAAATCTATAGTCCCCACTGCAAATGAAAAAAACAAACAAATTGCATCATATCAATCACCTAGCACCAATATTCTCCTACAACAATGGAATCAATTGAGGACAAATTTGCCAATTTTGATACCACAAAACAATCATTCGTATAAAAACATGAAATCAGCAAAATTTTAGAACAGGGAAGAAAACCAAACCTGAAAATAGCAGCTAGTCTCTGAAAGAACATGGCATATATTATTGTTGGAACTATGGAGTACTGGCTGGTGAGGAAGAATCATAATTAGCAAGAGTTGACAGCCAATCGGGAACAAGATCAATATTGGCTTCCCAATCAGAAGTCTGGGAGATTTGATCCGCCATTACAATCTTATTTGAATATTCATTCGGTGGTTGGCATACGAGGTGAACTCCACAGCTTTTCATGCAATGAGCAGGGTAAAATTGAACTCGACACTTATATGGCCACCAACCCTTTTGATCGTTATGAGGGCAAGATTCCATTATCTGATCCACCTTTCCCTTTATTTCATCAGATAATGGAATACAAGTTAGCCACATATGGTCTGGCGTTGAACTGCGCAATCTGGAACACTGATATATGAGTACCCCATTGATGGAAATATCAGCTCGAGCGTTAAATAACAAATTAGAAGTGTCATCACCAGAACAAACAGCCACTCCTATGTTCTCCCAATTCAATTTGCTTGGGATTTCAAAAGAAATTGCACATTTACTGAACACACCTTTTTCATTAGCAGCAAGTTCCTTCGAACAATGGAACCACTTTGGAACATCACTACCAGGTAATACAACACTAAACCGGGACTTCTGCAATAAAAATGTCAAATATGTCAATTCCGCATGTATTCTTTCAGGTGAGAGACCCCTTTTGTGTAGGCGGGTCTCAGCCCCTATTAATAAGGTGCATGCATCATGAATTACTGCAATCACATAAAACAAAACAAGAGAAAGAATAAACAGACCTGATTATTCAGCAAAATATTTTCCATCTTCTCCATGTCATAGCCCAGACTCTGGCAATTCCACAAGTACATCCTTGACTCACTCAAAGAGATGGGAGACTTGGGCAATATAAAAAAACTATCCAGTGATTCGCAATCCCTCGCATTTACCTCGAGTATATTTGGTGGAAGCTCTGGAATCTCTCGAAGTCTTTTGCTATAAGACAAGTTAATCTCTTTTAAGTTTACAAATTTGCCAAGTGCAGGAACACTAACAAAATTGCAACTTGAGAGATGTAGTTCGGTTAATGTTTCCAAGCAATCAAGACTCCCAATGAAATCAACAGTCGATAAATTACACCCTTTGGTTTTGAGTACACGTAGCTTGGGAAGTGCTAGCGAGCCACTGTCATGATCATGTGACATACTTGCTTTTGTTTGAAATGTAAGAAGATTTGAGCATCTACTCACATTTAGGATCTCTAGATTTTGTAACTCATTGCATGGTATTGTTGTAAGATTCTTACAATCTGCAAGATTCAACTTTTTCAAGTTGGGAATTCCACTGAAGTCTGGCAGTCCTGTTAGGGATTCACAACCCCTTAAATTCATACATGTTAGCCTTGAAAAATTCTGCATTGCAAAAGAAAAAGGAAAATATCAACCAAGTGGAGACAGTAATTTACAACACAATTATTTATTATATGATTTTTTTAATTAAAAAAAGTCTTGAAATAAAATGGATATTAGATTAAAGTACCTTACGTCCCTCCCATAGACGTGTGATTCTGTGGCTGTCAGGAATACTGAGCATTACAAGTCTGTTTGCACGAAAATCGGATGGAAAAGATTGCAACGGACTATTAGGCCAATCAAGCCACCTCAACTGGTCGGAGAGATAATCAATCTCTCCAGAAAAGGATTCATATTCCACCATTCTGCTCATAGAAATATATCTAAGCCTCTTCATCTTTGAGAAGCTTTTAGCATTCAAAGATATCGTAGATGATGGCCACGGGACTTGAATGCCTATAACTTTATTTGTTCCCTACAGTAAAAGAAAGCAAACTTATTAACCTAGCAATGATTATGGTTGTAATTTCTATTCAGACCAAAAAAAAAACCATAGCAATTTCTATTGGAAGCACAAATATTGTTTCAATACAGTTTACTTCAAGGCCTCAATAAGAAATTATATTCAACATAAAATGCTTTCCGAATTGAAAAACACAAAACATTATTAATATACTTACTGTATTATTTGTTAGAACGTCTTCGACATCTTCTTCACTCCACACTCTGCTGCGTTCCCCGGGTTCGTCAGGTGACTCTTGATATACTATATCTTTACCCATTTCTTCTATCAAGTCATGAATCCAAATTGTATTTTTGTCAATTCTTATCAAGGCTTTTTCTTGGAGTCGTTGAAAACCAATCACTGTTTTGAGGTCGTAGCAATCTTCTAGTATTGGTTTCACATGGGCTACAGACTTACCTTTAAAGAAGCAAGCAATATGAAGAAACAGTTCTTTTAAATCTGCTCCCAGAGCATCATAACTTAGTCTGAGAACGTCTTGTATCTCCATCTGAGGACCTCCTTTACAACTGTCTAATATAGCTTCCCACTCATCTGTGCTTCTACCAAGTAGATGAGAGCCTAAAACTACCAAAGCTAATGGAAGGCCCTGGGCATAACATATAGCACGTTGTGCAAGTTTCAAATAATTGCTTGGAGGTCCATTTCTTCTGAATGCATGCAAGCTAAACAACTCCAAAGCATGAGGATAATCTAACAAATTGACCTTGTATACTTTATCAACTTGATGAGCAATTAGCCAGTGTTTATCTCTTGTTGTAATGAGAATTCTACTGCCCGGCCCGAAACAATCAGGGGATGGAACTAATTTCTGTAATTGGCTAGAATGAGTCACGTCATCAAGGATTAAGAGAACTTTTTTATTTCGCATCATTGTCTTTATCAAACTGACTCCTTCATCAGCACCGCGCACCTTCAACTTTGAGTCCCCTAAAATATCAAGCAAAATTGTCTTTTGCAGTTGGTCTAGGCCATTGGATCTAACATCTGCCAAGAAACAGCTCTCTTCAAACTCATGGCGAATTGAATTAAACACATCCTTGGCAATCGTGGTCTTTCCTATTCCACCAGGCCCCCATATGCCTACCATTCTATTCTCCCCGGCATCTAAAAGTCTGATGACATCTTGTCTACAAGACTCTAATCCAATTGGATGTTCAGCAACGTGCAACTCACGTGAAGGGTTTATTACTTGGGCGGACAAATCCCCAACAATTCTCTTGATAAATTTAGCCTCGGATCTATGAATTCATATATAAGAAATCAATTAAAGTAGAAGATTAATATATGGATTTTTCAATATCAATAAAAAAAAAAAAAAAATAGGCTAACTAAATCAACATACCGGCCCTCCTCGAAAGTCCATCCAGACAAATTTGCTGCATCTGAAAGAGCCTTCCTCCATTTGCCCAGGCTATCCTTGTATTTGCATTGATCAAGTGTAGCAAATGCGTCACCGAAAGCGCCTGTTTGGTGTCGTACATCTGAGGGAGCCACCTTGTAGAAAACCGGTCTGACCTCTTGTCCTTTTGATTCTCTGCATTCAAGTATCTTGACCAGTTCGTCTAGGCACCACCTTGAGGCAGCATAATTTCGAGAGAAGACGATGACTGAAACTCTAGACTCCTCAATAGCTTTGAGAAGAGCCGATGATATTTCTTCTCCTCTTCTCAGCTCATCATCTATGAAGGTCTTAATTCCCCTGTTATCCAAAGCGGTGTGCAAATGATCTGTAAAATTAAAGCGCGTATCCTCGCCTCGAAAACTCAGGAAGACCTGGTATGTGCAATGATTTTGGTAATCGGTAGAGGAAAGTGGGAGAGAAGAAGATGGAGAACTGGCTGCTGCTGCTCCTGTGGGCAGAGAAGCCATATCTTGCTTTGATTTGCATTGCCCCATCCTAGAGTGCTTTTGGAATTTGTTCTAACGTGCAATATGAGCAACTGTACCTGCTCGTCACAAATTTCTACGTCTACCCGATGCAAAATTGAGAGCGAAGAGATTAGAGAGGTTCTCACTTCTCACTTTAGGGTTTGAGAGTGAGAGAGGTTGAGAGCGGCAGAGTTTGAGCCTTTGAGGACTTGGTTATTAGGGTTTTCTTAAGAGACGGGTGCGAATGGGTGGGTGTAGGGATTTATTTTTCTTCGAGTCTTTAAGATTGCATGTAACATCATAATATCATATGGCTCACTATATTGATTGTAACGTCTGTATTTTATGCAATCTCTTTTTTTTTAATAGAAAATGCCAATTTTTCTTCAAATCCCCTGACCAAAAGAAATGTCACTTTACCAACTTACTAGTAGCATAGGGCAATGTACGTAGTTCTCAATAGTGTCGGATATGCCATCTGGTTTGTTTAATTATTGTACATAATATCCATGGTATCAAATTCTTATGAAGACAAGTGAGACAAGCATTACAGTGAAAAACTGGTCCGGATTTGATTGAAGCAGACATGAACCAGAAATATACATGTAGCATTGAGATACTGGATATTAAGTTTATGGTATTCAATCCTTCCAGATCATTTCAAATTTTCAGAGGAAGAATCAGTTCTTAGGCCGCCATAGAATGAGCACTGCTGTTCTTTTCAATTTCTATTCTTCACTAAATGGGTTTTGGATTGAATAAAGTAATGAACCTTAATAAGCACTGCTATTCTGAAGGTTCACAGCACCACCAGCAACATGGTAATAGCTTTACAACGTACTTCCTTCAGTCGCAGAAACAAGGAAAAGAGTAAAATACAGGTAGTTTGTATGATTACAAATACTTGCATACTGATCGGTTTGGAATTCGGTTGACCCTGATAGTATAGCCATCCTGCAGCAGCCACTTAAGAGGAAAGTCCCAGCATCCTGCCACTTGATCACTGCTGCTAAAAACTGTTCAGCAACTACCCCTGTTAATCACTTTAATGGAACCTTTGACGAACACTTTAGAAATCAAAATTGCTGTCATCTGTGGAAGTGTTGCTGAGAAAGGATTGCTTAATCCAAGGAGACATGGTGCAAATATGATATGTTTCAATGGATTGGCACATGAGTACCAAGGAAAATTGTAGACACAAGGCACACAACTAAGGGGAACAGCAAACACTTGCTTCTAGTTAGCTTATTCGGACTTTGGAGCTGGGAAGAATCTGCACCCTTTTCCCAGTGGCACTCTTCTGATGTTTCTATACTTCTTTCCACCCTGCAAACAGAAATTATATCTCAATAGCCTGCAACATGGTAAGTAATTGAGCAAATCACAAAAACAAAAAACAAAAACAAAACAAGAAAGCAAGATCAAAATCAATAAGGAGCTAGTTATTAACGACAGTATACAAGATGTGTGGAAAACCACTTCCTTAGCCGATCATCAATATTCTCCGAAAATGGTGGGACCAATTCAATGTTGGCAATCAGGATGTATACCTGATCTCATCATCATGTAGCTAACCTCTGACTATCAGATCATCTGCATTTGTTGGGTCCTTGTACCTACAATTGTGAAGTAAATAAAAAACCAAAAGCAAATGGCCAAACGCACACTAAATGGGAAAGAGAAAGCCAGCCAACGTTGCTCAAGGAGGCCAAAGTTCATTGCTGATTTCTACATCTTAACTGGAAAGCATCACCTGACTCTTTGTTTGGATTCTAGCTAGGAGAAAGCAAGGTTCAATCACATAACTAAAGTGTGATTTGGACAGTACTGTATACAGACGTTTGGAACATATTCTAGAACAAAAGGAAAAATAGAGACAAATATCGAGAGAGCCATTTTGTTCCTTTAACAATTTAGTGATTGATGTCATGTGAATACATCTGAATGCATGGCATTCTTGTCAGAACTCTAAAGTGGATGGGGTACGGTTGGTGAATATCCATTCTGTCGGCATACTAGGTGAACAACAGTCATTCCAGCTTCAGGCTCAAGGGTCTGATTGGTTCTGATTTACAACACATTTCAGCCGAGTAGTAAATGAGTTTGGACAATGGCAATGGAAGAAATTGGGTTGTGCATATTGCCCCTGAAGTATGGCTCAATGATAATGGAGGCATACTTGGATTGTGTAATTAACACAATACAATAATGGCAGGCAAATCAAAAGCAATAGATAATAGGAGAACAGACTAAAGGAGAATAATAATTGAGGAAGAGTTCTCTTCAAATCATAATTCTATTACTAGTCCAGAAATGGAACCTGTTGTTATCTGGAACAATTATTTCCCTTTCGTATATTCTTTCCACTAATTTGGCAAAAGAGTGACAATCAGAACACATTCTCAGATTCTTCACCACACGAATTGGAATTCCTTGCCCTGTACCTATAAGCTCAAAAGCTATGGCCACTTTCTCACTATGTCGACCGAGCAAGAACTCTTGCTCCTTCAAATCAACATCAAGCAGGACATTGTCCAAATCAGGAACATGACCAGCATCTCTGAGTCTGCTGTTTATTTTTTGCAACATCAATGAAATATGGCTCTTCTCTGTGTGTGTATCAGTATCACCACCGGAGGTAAATTCATGAATCACTCCATTAACTTCCAATAGAACTGGATCCGGGTACCTTCTGAGTCCCTTTATCATTCTATTGTAGCCTCACTTTTGCAGCGTCTGCCCATTTCCCAGCTGATGCATATATGTTTGAGAGAAGCACATGAATAACAGTCCTCTGAGTGGTCGACTCTGATATCTGTTCAGCTGCATATGCTGCCATTAATTTCAAAGTTTTTGTGGGTCCGACAAGCAGCCAAGAGAGTGCCCCAAATGACTTCATTAGGTTCCATTGGCATGCTCTTTACCTAATCAACAGCTTCTTCCAAAAGCCCTGCTCGGCCTAGTAGATCAACCATGCAACCGTAATGAACAATATGAGGGGAAATGCCATGGACCGACTGCATTGACATGAAAATGTTCTGTCCTTGTTCCAAAATACCAACACGGATGCATGCTGCTAGTACTGCCACAAAGACTACTTCATCTGGTTTCACCCCTTGCTTAAGCATGTCATCGAAAAGCTCTAGACCTCGTTCCCCATTTCCCCATGGCCATTGCTCCAATGGCTGCTGTCCAAGCAGAAACATCTCTTCTTGCCATATTATCGAACACCTTCATTGCACTTTGAGGGTCACCACATCTAGCAAACATGTCAACTAAGGCTGTCCCGAGCCGCATATCACAGTTAATTTCATTTTTTTTTTTTTCGATATAAGCATGAGTCCACTTTGCAAGAACAAGAGCTCGTAGATATCCGCAGGCAGATGCAATCTCCACCATGGTCACCCTATATCCTTTTATTCCCTCACTCTGAATCACCCGGAAAAGTTCAATTGCTTCCTCAAACTTGCTCTCTTGGACCAGAGCACCAATCACAGTGTTCCAAGAGACAAGATCACTCCTTGGCATCTCATTGAACATTTTCCAAGCTGATTTCACGTCACCACTTCTTATGAAACCAGAAAGCAACGAGTTATATGATACTACAGTCTTATTCGGCATATTGTCAAAAATTATGCAGGCCACCTCTTCTTGGCCACACTTGATGTACACGTTAATCATGGCATCACAAATGTTATCCCAACCTTATAGTCCATTCCTTAGAACATAACCATGGCAGCACTTTCCAGAAAGATAATCACTTAGTTGTGCACAAGCTGAAATTGCAGATAACATGGTAACCTTTGTCGGGTCTCAGGCCCTGTTGTAGCATTTGACCCATGATCGAAACTGCTTCACCAGCCAGTCCCTGGCGCACATAATTCGACAAAATCGTATGTGTAAAGAACCAAGTTCTTATCCACACATGCATTCATCAAAAAGCCGCTTTGCAGCATCAGTAGCTCCACATTTCATATACATATCACCAAGTGAATTCACCATAAGCATATTACTCTTAAGAGTCCAGACTCCCCAATGTAAGCACACCCCCTCTCACTCAACGCAACATCCTTCACAACTCGATCTGCACAAGCAGAAATGACACACACCATCGTCACCAAATTGGGTTTAATCCCAGTAGCCACCATCTCGAAAAACAAAGAAACAGCCTCCTTTGGCATATTCCTCCTACCATCTCGACACAGTGTTTCTCTCAAGCATTTCATCAAACACCTTCCGGGCATAATCCAAGTCCCCACGGAGCTGAATCCCTTCACAGAAAGCCACGTGTTCCTCCAAACCCATCTTCACAAGCGACCCATGGAGCTGAACCCCTTCACAGAAAGCTGAAAGCCACAATCTTCTAGCAATGTTAGTGAGATTTAACTTTGAAAGGTAGCAAGCACTGTTATTGGATGTGAAACAACCCCACCTGTCATCATACAGCAGCAGCACCATGGTGATAGTAATTAATTTGCTACTTCCTCTTGAGTAACAAAGCAAGGAAATGAAAAGGACACGTGCCCTTATTCTTAGCATCTCAATTTCATAACTGCCACTTATCTATAACTATGTCCGCAGACTCTTCATCAACCCGCCCACTTGATGGCTGCAATGGAAAGTACATGCAGTCAAGACATTTTCAAAACCATGTTAATTCACATTTTCATCGATATTCATGGAAAAGTTCATCATATACAAGGAAGACCGGTTTCATATTTTTACCAACAAATGGTACCAGATTCATCATTTGATAATATAACATTATATCTGGCAAAAGAACCAGACTTTGTGAATTATACCATGCATGACCGAAACAATCTAAAACAGAAGTGTATAAGCACTGTGCATTCACCTAACAACATCTATGTAATCCTGATGTGGTTTTGCTAAAGGTCATTATCCAATATGTAATCCTCTAATGAACTGTTTTACTAGAAACTTATTTGGTCCATTGTTTTATACTTAACAACAAGCTCGATATTCTGGGAGGACTATACTTGCTTGGATTTAAGCCAGTGCATGTTAAATAGTGCTATATTACAGGTGGCTGCGAAGCACCTAAAATCGGATATATCCAACTGTCTAGTACATTTCCTTGTCCTTGGGACCAAGGTATGTATGTGTGTGTGTATTTTGATGCATTGTGCTTGAATAAAAGGTAAGTATACCAATTGTTATTCTTACTGTGAAGTTGTGGTGTTGAATATCTTGAAAATTACTTACTATCAGGCAAGCATATGGTGTGGAAAGCACCTAAAAATGACTCTTATGTCAGCCGAGGAATCTCAAGAAGAAGAGCACGAGAACTTGTTCTTTCAGGTAGATGTTGATGACACTGTCCTTGTTCTTATTTCCTAACGCGGGGACTTTTTACGTAAGGAATGATTAATTAGATGTATTGAAATTCAAAATTATTTCTATGAGCTTGTATTTTGTTCTTGAACCACTCCTACCTTCTATTGGAGGGTATGCATATGATATTAATTCATTTAAGGGTTTATCATCATTCAATGCATTTACTCTTCTAGTTGTTCGTCTTTAGGTAATATTCAAAGTGTTAATGATAGGCAACCATTAGACTGTGAAAGCTTAAATAGGGCATAGTGCTTACATGTTGGTTAATGGCAGAGCAACACCAGATCATACCAGCTCAAGAATACAACACAAGTCACATACACATTCATCATATGAGCTGGAGGAGAAAGATGAATCAGATGGTGATTCAGCCCTAACAAGAGCAGAACAAGTCCAAACTCAGAAGAGGATCGATAAAACCTGGAATTGAAGACAGAACTTGTCCAAACAGAGACAAGGCATTTCAGCCTTAACATGGCCACAACTCACAACAATGGCATGACTGACCATATCCTAAAACCTCTGCTCACTATACCAGCTTTAATTGTACAAATTAACCAATAGCTCAAAGTTTTGTTTTTCTCTCTAGGATTCCCTGTATAATCTGGACCACTACCTCTTGTATAAATAACCCACTGTTGTAATGAAGAAAGCAAGCCATGATCAATACAAATTTCAAATTTCTTTTCTCTCTGTTCATCCTTGCAATACATTGCTTCAATCTATCAATGGTAACAACTCCCTTCATGGGAAACCCCATCCTGCACATTTAGAGGTAGACAAATCCAGACAGAGAAACATAATATTGGTGCAACCATACCCTGCAAGTTGCAAACCAACAATTAAGATGGTAATGGGTTTCGAGGTTTCAAACCCTGGAGCCCCTGCAATCAGAGTTCTGGTTTTATGCTAGGCAACAATTAGTATCATGCTATTAATACATACTCAACAAAAAAAAATTAGCAGATTTTTGAGCATGTATTATTGATATGGATTAAATACTTGTTACTCCTCATACTTTTTCCTGAAAAACAGTTTAGTCCCTCACCTTTTAAATTAAACTAGATAGTCCTTATACTCCTCTAATTCTCACACAACAGGTCCACAACAGGTCCAAAATGACTATTATACCCTCATTTCCTCTTTTTTATTATTTTTCTCTTCTTTTTTTTATTTTCTCTCCCTCTTGTTAATTCTCTCTCTCTCTCTCTCTCTAATTTTCTCTCCCTCTTTTTAATTTTCTCTCTTTTTTTCTCTTTTTTCTATTTTTTTTTTCTGGTTCTCTCTCTTCCCCCCTCCCTCTTCCTCTTCTCCCTCCGTAGCGACTGCCATTCACGGATCCGTACTATCCATTCACCATCCCTATCTCTCACCAGCGCCTATTCCTCTCCCAAAGCCTCAAATTATCCACCCAAAACGACGCCACACTTCTCTTCCACCTTGGGATCGGACCCCTCTCCAACCTAACCCTCCACACCCCTTCCTCGGCATCACCGAGCCCCACCGTTACGCCTTCCTCACCGTCAAACCACCACCACCCCAATTAGGTCGCTGGGCTCGGAGTTTGATCGGTCCAAGGCTCCGATGCTCCCGCGCTCGCCTGAGCCCGAACCTGGACGGCGTCTCCTCCATGGTCACCGCCTTCGAGATCCTCCGCACCGCCCACAAGAACGCCGCCCCAAATTGTCACGCCCCGAATTTTAAATACAATTAAAATCCGAAACATGAATTATACAACTTAATAGAATAAACGTCCTGAATTTTTTTCTCATAACAACCACACTTCACACCTCTCAATAATACATCTCACAATTTACAAAGCTGTAAACTGAAACAAAAACTCTAACCCGCACGATCTCCGCCTTGATCTTCCTGACCTGTAGGATTTCCCGCTACACCATTTGAATTTAATAGTGCACCGGGAATTGGCAACAACACAAAACCCAGTAAGCTTTAAAGAAATCTTTAAAGCTCGTATGAGTAAACAAGAAAGGAAGGTTAATTTTATTAAATTTTACTTCTTTTAACTTGAGTAAAACAACCAACAATCACAACATCTGCAAGATAACATCAAGAACTCACAGAAATCCACAAGAAACCCATTTCCACAATTCTCAAATCACAATACACCACACTGGTCCTACAACCTTCCACCACCTATATCACCACTTTTGTCTACCCCGACAACACGTTAGAGCTCTAACTACATCGTCACTTGTCACCTTGGTCTAGGTTCAATTGATAACGATGTACTTAATAACCCTCGAACTTTGGGCCCACAGCCTTCAGAACGATTCACTGGGTAACTTAATAACCCTCGAACTTTGGGCCCACAGCCTTCAGAACGATTCACTGGGTAACTTAATAACCCTACATTCTCCAACTCTAGACATCCCACAATGTCAAACATGAATATCAACATGAACTCACCAATTATGATCATCACAAATAAATATGGTATGTCACATCTCAAACCATAATAATTAAATCACCACAATTCAACACTCTTCAATGTCACACCATTCCACATATAATCACGTAAATATATATATATGTAATTATCCGCTCAGGAATAATCACTAATACCAACTATAGTTCACATGCAATAAAACCAAGAAATTCATTTTGTATAATTAAAATCGTTTTACTTACCTATGGACCGTAGTTGATCAAGTCCATATGATTTTAAAACAAATATTTATTCCACAAATATTTTCACACAATTGCGACAAATAAAGTAATTAAATTTATTCGGTTCGTAATATGAACCAAATGAGCACAGTGAGGTTTACTCACCTCTAATCCAGCTGCGTCTTCTTAACAGCTCCATTAACAATCTCACGAATCGTCCGCCAAATAAATCCATCGATCACCTAATCCAATAATGATCTTAACTTAGCCAACCACTCAAAAGCACACATATACGGAAATCCAACGGTCGGATTCTAATTTAATGATGATCCAACGGTCAGATCGAATTTATATGATGATCCAACGGTCGGATCCTCACGGATCGCCCTTAGGATCATCCTCCAAAATTATCACGAAGATCCAACGGTCGGATCTTCCTGAATCGTCCTTACAAACATCTTCACAAATTTATACGAAAATCCGACGGACGGATTCTCACGAATCGCCTCCCTAATCACTGTTTTGCATTTATACAAAGATCCAACGGTCGGATCTTCGCCCATGACCACACAAAGTCACTGGGACAGTCATAAGATCATCATATCAAAACTACAAGTCCATCTGACGGTCCTAACTTCACATATCACAAATCTAACGATCGAAATCGATCGAAACTTAAAAATTCATAACTTAATCATACGATATCCAAAAATTGCATATAATATATCAAGATGATCGTATTGAAATATAGAATCTAAAAATGCACAGAAACTATATTTTTGACCCCCGGAGGTGGCCGGAAAGGGCCGCCGGAATTAGTGGCAGAGCCGCCGCCGACCACCGCCAATGGTGTCGGGGCCGGGCTTCTCCTCTTCCTCTCATCATGCTTAACAACTTTCATAACTACCATGTAAGCTGAAAATGACCGGAAGTGGTTGAAATTACCTAAAACAGTCGAGGTGGCCGGAAAATTTCCAGAATCCGGCGAAATTTGCAGAATCCGGCAAGGCTTGATTTCGACGTCAAAACTTCAATTTCAGGCTTCGATCCCTTCTAGAGAGTTGTTAAGAAACGCAAGGTGAACTCATTGGTTCAAGAATCACAGAAAAATATGGTCTGTAGCTCGAGATATACCGATCGAAAGCTTCGGTGGTCGGAAAAATTCCAGAATCCGGCGAGCTTGAGTTTCGACGTAAAAACTTCAACGAAACGCTTCGATTCCTTCTGGAGAGTTGTTCAGAACTTCAAGACGAACTCACTAAGCCAAGAATCACATAAAGAGGTGGTCTGTAACTCGAGATACACGGATCGAAGGGTTGTTTGTCGATCTAAACCAGTCGAGCTCCGATGAACGTGAAATCGTTCTACCCAGGTCTGGTCCTTCTTGGTGCTTGTTCAGAAAGTTGAGGCGAGCTCGTGGATGAAGTTTGGTGAGGATTGATGGCCGGTAGCTTGAGATATCAAGCTTGGAACCAAAATGAGCTCAAACCGGCCTCGTGTTCCACCGTCGTGTACGGTTCAAGAGCCGGCGAAAGGCTACCACCGGCAGCTGCGCAAGGAAGAAGCGAAGGCGTGGGACGTGGTCTAGGGTCGATCGATGGCCTATGGAGCGAGAACGAGCTTGGAGAAGTTTGCTCTGTTCTTGGATTCGTTTCGGCCGAGAGAGAGTGAGAGAGAGAGGTCGATAGAGAAACGAAAAAAGAAACAGAATGATGGCTCTCCGACAAGAGGAGGACCGTTACAGCTAAAGGGAGGGGTGAGAAAACTAAAGGAAGGGTGAAATGTTTGTCTTTGATTCTTTCACGAGATGGTATTATTCCTCTATCGAGGTTCGTATTATTCCTCACGAGATGGTACAATTCCTCTAACGAGGTTATTACACAAATCCTCCCAACTGGTACAAGATCCTCCAGGTAGAGCCCTTTGCCCACATCAACACCATTAAGACCAAATACAATAAGCTAATTGAGCAGAAATTGCCCACATCTCGCTTTTCTTCTCCACCCTGATAAGAACCCCCATTTGGGCTCCGACGAGGCCTTCAAGCTTGTAGGGGAGGCCTTTCGGTTCCTTTCGGATAGGATTAGGAGGAAGGAGTATGATATGAAGCTTAGGATTGGAGAATGGATGGTGGCCGGAAGTGGTGGTCTCCGGTGATGGCAGAGGAAGAGAAGAAGAAGAGAGGTCGAGGGAGTGAGAGAGACCGTGAGGCCAGGAGAGAGGGAGGGAGAGAGAGAGAGTATAAAAAAAGGGGAGAAAAATTAAAAAAATAGAGAAAAAAATAAAAATAAAAATAATAATAGAAAATGAGGGGCATTATAGTCCTTTCGGATCATTTTGGACTTGTTATATGAGAATTAGAGAGTATAAGGACTATCTAGTTTAATTTAAAAGGCGAGGGACTAAACTGTTTTTCAGGGAAAAGTATGAGGAGTAACAAGTATTTAATCCTATTGATATCTTGTACTCATTTTCACAGCTGTTTCTAGGGGCTTTTCGGGGGCTAGCTTTTCAGCTTTGGCAAGATACCCTGTTTCTGTTGAGAAGATGACAGTCGATATAGTTGAAACATTCTTTGATGAAGAGTTAAACTTGATCAAAGATTCAATATCAGAGATAAAGGTACTAATTTATCTATTTGTCTGTCTTGTGCTATTCATGATGGATAATTAGTTCTAATATAAGTACTTTGTTTGTCTTCTATATAATATGTGTTACCACTCCAATACTACGAGGTCAGAAGCTTTCTCTGGTGAACTATTAAAGAGTAAAGACAAGGACACTTAAAGTTTTCATTTTTTATATAACTAACACTTTTCTCTTTTCTATATTCTGAAAGTGAATTATTTTTTTGGGATGAGGTGATATTAGCTCCTCGGAAGTAAACGATTTAGGGAGCAAGTCCCACCCTCAAACCCGAAGGTGAAGGGTCTACCACACTCTGGGAGCCCACCGCCCGTCCCCTTATTTTTTTAATTTTTTTTTTCTGAAAGTGAATTAGCTATTATATATTTTCTTTCTGAAAATAATTTTGTTAACAGTGGCACTACAGTACTGCTCTATGTTTTAAGGCAAAATACAGTGCTGCTGCTGCATAATTGATGAGTTGTGGAACTTGTGAGATTTATTGTTTCTTTGAATGAGGCAAAATCCAATGGTGGTTTAAATTGTTTCTGTTATAGGTTAGGCTCACACATACCTTATGATGCATTGCATAAGTGGAGAGGATTGTATGCACCGACAATGCAAGTACCTATGCACTGTCAGTGCATGGAATACACTCCCTTGCATAAGGAATTACTTATGATTCATGGACATGACACATGGCAACAAAATGGCAAAATCTTAGAAATCAGGAAATGACATAGTGAGGACATGAAAGAATATCTTTAATTATTTACTCCATAAAATTTGATGATGCTCCCTACTTTCGCCTTTTTCAAAAGTTCAAAAATTTTGAAAAAAAAAAATAAGAAAGAAAAAATCTCACTGGGTTGAAAATATTCGGGCGTGTTTGATTATATTTTTCATTCTTCCATTTCCTTTCAAAATAAAACTGAATAAAAAGGAGTTAAAGAAATTAAGAAAGAGATAGGAGAGGGACCATGTGCTTTAGGATCGGAATAGGTTTATCCAATATTTGGATCTCTTTATATCTGTCCATAAACAGTGTACACTCATCTCTGGCTTAATGTTTTGGTTTTCATGCTCTAGGAAGTCTCATGCAAGTCACAGAAATGAAAAATGTTTAGCACTTGTCTCTAATTGGTGCACACGCATTGCGTGTTGCAAGTTCTGTCTGTATTTATGAAAATAGTGTCCCTTATGAAATTATGAAGAATGGTTTTCTGACTTTCTCACGTAGTATGCAAATGGGGCTAAACTTTCGTCAGTAAATAATTCAAGGGTTTCCGCCCACCCCATATCTTAGGTGAATTGGTAAAAATGGCTTGAAGTTTAATATTGCAGAGTTTCTTAATCATCCTGTTTCTAGTAATGTTAAGTTTATATCCTTGAACGTGTCTTGTAAACTTGTTCGATGTTAGTCTTTCAGCTTGAGGGCATGAAAGTTTTGGGAATGGTAAGTTAACCACAGATTATGGTGAAGATTAATTCTTACTATCCTGAATCTTCGTAAATTTAGCATATGATTTCCATTTTGCTGCAGCTTATATTTGTTTTCTTGGACATGCAATAGTTAATTTTACTTATCTAAATTGAACTACTGTAGATCAATTGCTCCAAAATTTGTGAACACTATTTAACCCTGTTCACATCTCTCACTTGGGCCATTCCACCTTCTAAATGCAGAGTGTCGTTTGTATCAAAAGAAGTAGTAGTAAGGCTTCGTTTGGTTCGCGGAAAGAAAATCAATTCCTTAGAAAATCGGATGGAAAAGGAAAACGAACTTCCCACTAACTTTCCTTTCCGCTGTTTGGAAACATTGGAAAAGTAAGGAGAAAATGCCTGTTTGTTTCCATTCTAGTGTTTGGTTTGTGTAAAGAAAGGAAACAAAATCATATTAATATTCCATTTTTATCCTCATATATAATTACAAAATCTCATAAACTTTTTAAATAAAATTGTCAATAATAATTTTTCAACAAGGATATAAATGTACTTATACTATGTAATCAATGCAGGGAAAATGGAAGGGAAAATGAATCCTTTGGAGGATGAGAAGATTCACTTTCCCCCATATTTTCCCTTCTTAGGTCACGTTTGGTTCGCGGAAAGTAAGCATCAGGAAATGAAACTTGTTCCTTTCCTGCGTTTGGGATGCAAAAGGAAAAGAAATCATTTCCTAAAGGAAGGGAAAATAAGGGGGAAAGTGGTTCCTTCCAAACCCCAAAGGAATCACTTTCTCCCCTTCTTTCCTTGCATTTATTACTCATAACATATTTTTTTATTACATTATTTACCAACTTTCCTGAGAACTTTCCTTACGTTACCAAACATCAGAATGGAAAGTTGTTGGGAAATTTCATTTCCCTTCCCATGAGAAAGACAAAGGAATTACTTTCCTTTCCGTGAACCAAACGAGGCCTTAAAGGAAAGTTGTTCCTTTCCTTGTGCACACCAAACATAGGAAATGAATAACTTTCCTTTCTCAAGCCCTCAATTCTATAAACCAAAGGAGGCCTAAAGGTCGCACAGGAGGTCATTGATTCTGTAGTAAGACTGTGTGGAGCATATGCCCGAGCTTTGAATTGGAAGTCTTGGGAAGAAAATAAATTCGAGAGGGACAAAACTGACATGGACTTTGAAGGGGCCAATAGTATGAATCATGTTATTAATGTAACGAAGTGTACAATATTAGAAAAACTATGTGAGATGGGCATTATTGCAGCTAATAATGGTGGAATTCTGGTACCAATTATTAATATGTCGTGGAAAGGTGTGGTCACTTTGCTTCAGCTTGGTTACGGGGTATTAGCAACAAAGGTGAATGTAGCAGCTCTAATTTCAAATCTAATCTCATTGGTTAATGAATCTATAAGACGTGTAGCTGAGGCTTGGTTTTCATCACTGAAGGAAAACATTTCTGTGACAGAAGCTAGAAAGGCATTTCTTCCTGTAAAGTTTTATTTGGTTAATGCAGTAACAATAACTTCCCTGTACCCATATCAAGCATATCTGGTGCCAAGTGAGATAACAAAATGAATCCTGATGATGTCAACCTTAAAGATTTCATTGAGCAATGAAAAACTGTTAAAAACTGCCAGTGATGTTTTCACAGAACTCTTGGAGAAGACATCCTTGGATTTACTTATTGCTCTACTTAACTCAGTTCAAGTGAAGCAGGAGCTCAAGGTTGAGATTCTAGACTATCTCTTTAGTGAAGGAAGCTGCATAAATTCTGTCACTGGAGATCCGAGTAAGATGCATTCAATGGTTGACTTCTTTTCTACATGCATGTGGGGAGGCATTGCCTGGAGAAAGAACCTTGTTGATGGGCCGTGTTTCATTGTTTCTTAATTTTCTGAGATTTTCTCTCGATCTTGACGATGATGTAAAGCTTGGTTAGTTCTTCGATATGTTAGTAAATGAAGAGGTATACTCTTCCATTCTTCTTTTTTGGAAGTTCATGTGCTATATGGTTCTGGAAAAACTGTGGAAGTCGTCTGGCAGCTGATGTTTTCTTCTCTTTTGAATGTATTGCAAATCTTCATGCTTGTGGTTTCTTTTAGTCCTGCTTGGAGGGAGTTGGAGTCTTTTCTTCTTGAGAATATTTATTTCACCCCCACTTTCTTTGCTGGGAGATCGTAATGGAACTTTGGTGCTTTATGGTTCGCCACGCTGAGTCAGGGATGGTAAGTGGCATTGCTGGTAATATTTGCTCATTAATGAAGTTGGTGACATCTACTGAATCCGTTCTTGTAGCTGATTCTGCTCTGAGAAAAGTGACGAGGTCAATCAGCATAATTCTTACTTTTGGTGCCCAATCTATGGTAGACCAGGTTTACATGGCCATTGTTCGTGATGAGGGAACCCAATTGTCTGGCGTTGTTCATGGAGGGCTTCCCACTGAATTTACTGTCAGACAAGATGAAAAGAATTGCGACGCAAAGGATAATTACTGATTACTGTCTCTTCATTGAAAATTATGATGAGAAGTCAATGAAATCTCTTGATTGTGGTCTTTTTGGGGCCCCAGTTTTTGCTTTGTCAGCTTCGTTGCAGTCACTGTAAGTAATTACATTCCTATATGCATGATACTTGGTAGTAAGCTTTTTCAGTGTACATAATATAAGCCATCCAAATCTTTTGGGGAATTTTGGATAGATTACTAAGGTTAAGCTAGCAAGCTCCCCATGAGCTGTAGGCTATGGGATGGATCGTCTAGTTCAAAGTCTAGGAGTTCTGAATATTCAGAGCATTTTAACTGAATGATTTTGTGCATCTCAAGTCTCAACATCATATGAATAATGTCATTTACCTATGATAATAGGTAAAAGTTTCTGTATACTTTACTCCATTAGTTGCTTTCTGTTAGTATTTAGTAAAACATATTCTCACTTGCTTTCTTCTGCATTCTTTTCTGGATGTCATGTCGTCATCTTCTGTTGTAGTTTTTCAAAATTACTGTGAATCTCTTTTCCTACCTTTCCTCATGACAGTTATTAACAACTTTATTAAATCAATATTTTTCTTTCCCTGAAGTCTGATATCAATGTGAAGACCTTGAAGTTTTTAGTTGCCATCATTCATAACTACAGAGTTTGTGAAGATTAGCTAATGAAGGACAGGTACCGTAAGCTTCTGAGTGAAATATTAGTGATCATCTCAAATATGAAGCACCTATATCATCTACATGCTAACATGCATCTCTTGAAATGGAGAATGTAATCTGTGAGCTTGAAAACCTGTTTATCTCGGGACCTGCTGTTTCTGATACCCAATTGTATGAATGCAAACCAGATCTGGCTCTTTTCATGGCAGGCCTTGCTCACATGGATGTCAAAGAAGTTGATGAAAGTTCCAAGATCTCTGCTCTATGGGATTTGTATCACATGTTATTGGGAGAGCGACACTGGGCATTTATTCATTTGGCAATTACAGCATTTGGATACTTTTCTGCTCGGACAAATTGCAATAAGCTCTGGAGATTCGTAGCGATGAAGGTATGAAGGTTATTGTAGATAGTATTTCTCAGTTGCAGCAAAATGATCAACCCAGCTCCAATGAACTACCCGACAACTTCTTGACTACCTTTTCTCTCAATATTGTTCAGTGTTGGAAAGTTGTTTTTTAATGCCTATCAAGTGAGGTACTTGTTCTACTGAATTATTAAACTTGCTTAACTAGTCAGTCTGTGTAACCTGTAATATATATATAGCCCTAAAGAAGCATTTGTTAGGTTAGTCCCTCCTTGGAGGAGAGTGATTCACACACTACTACGTACATGATGCAGCAAGTATTGACTTAATTGGGTACTCATTCTCATGCAACTAGGATATGATGCATCAAGTATATATTGACTTGGAGTATTCAAGGTTGGTGCAGCAAAGTTTGGAAGGTAAGAAACAAACCTATAAGCATAGGTTGGACCGTTGGAGGTGGCAGCAATCTTTGAAGATGGAGGTGGTCTTCAACATGGGGCTGCTGCAATTTGAATAAGGAAGAGACATGCAATTAATATTGCATGGAAACATTGAACGTAAAATATGGAGGGCTTGAATAGGCCTTCAATGTTTTCACACTGCAACCTGCCTATAAATTGGCAGCTGTTGTAAAACTAACATAGAAAGTGTTTCAGAAAATGGAGAGAGCTTTGCTTCTAAGAACTTGAGAGAGAGAGAGTTTAGATGCAGATAATAAGTGTAGTATTTTCTGTTTTTCTCCTCATAACATGGATGAGAAATGGACTACATATAGTGGAAGATAGGGAACATGTAGCCTAAAGTCCTCCATAAAACAAGGACTCCTAAAGTCCTCCATAAAACAAGGATTCCTAAAGTCATCCATAAAACATGGAAAGGGTAAGCCTATAACAACATAATGATTTACCCTATATCTATTTACATGATATAGCCATAATGATTTACAACACTCCCCCTTGGATATTTCATGTCAATAGTGTTGCATGGGTTGTGCGCTTCTCAGTTGTCTCATCAAAAACCTTGCCAAGTAATAAAAACCCTGTGGGAAAAAAACAACCTTGGTCGAAGGAGAAAAAGAGCACAACGCGTATGAGTGTGG
This sequence comes from Rosa rugosa, assembly GCF_958449725.1. Lineage (NCBI taxonomy): Eukaryota > Viridiplantae > Streptophyta > Magnoliopsida > Rosales > Rosaceae > Rosa > Rosa rugosa. The sequence continues at coordinate 48,912,976 of NC_084824.1, forward strand.
AGTAGTAATATCACAGCTTCGGAGATAAGTGGAGTCTTCTTATTAGCATCATAAGTAGGTAGTATGTCTACGAGAGGGATGCATTTAGATTTGCTACACCAAAACCTTGCCCGGTAAACCCAGTGGGAGAAACCCGTGGTCGAAGGGAAAAGATGAGCAAATGCATATATGTCAAATCAAAGCATCTTCAGGATGTAGTATAAGTGGGGTGACCATTCTAAAGATGTGCCTCGTTAAAACCTTGCCAGGTAACAAAACCCAGTGGGACAAAATAACCCTGGACGAAGGACGAAAAGAGTACACGATGGTCAAGTGTATATGCTTCGGGATACTCCCCCTGATTTCGACTCCCCCTGAAAATTACATGTTAGGTAATTCAGATAGTTTACGTAGACCAATACCTTGAACATGCTTCTGGAATGTAGACTTTGGTAGTGACTTGGTAAAGAGGTCTGCACGATTATCTTCAGATCGAATCTGCTTGACTTCAATCTTCTGATGCTCCTGTTGTTGCTGATTGAAGAAGAACTTCGGTGCAATATGTTTGGTGTTGTCTCCTTTGATGAAACCCGTCTTCATCTGCTCTATGTAAGCAGCATTATCCTCGTAGATAATGGTTGGTTCATCAGTGGTGGAATGCAGTCCACATGTGCTTCGAACATGCTTTGTAACGGCTCTTAGCCATGTACATTCACATACTGCTTCTTGAAGAGCTAGTATCTCAGCATGATTCGAAGAGGTAGCAACAAGTGTCTATTTCGTAGACCTCCAAGAAATTGCAGTATTCCCAATGGTAAAGACATAACCAGTTTGGGAACGTGCCTTGTGCGGGTCTGATAGATAGTCTATATCAGCATATCCAACAAGGCAAGCATCATTCTGAGGATCAAGGGGGTTTGATCCATTCCTTGATGCGTAGGGATAGAATAAGCCCATATCCGTTGTACCTCTAAGGTAGCGGAAAAATGTCTTTCATGCCATTCCAGTGGCGGCGTGTTGGCGCAGAGCTATATCTAGCTAACAAGTTCACATCGAATGAGATGTCCTATCTAGGGCATTGAGCCAAGTACAATAATGCGCCTATTGCACTTAGATATGAGACTTCTGGTACCAATATCTCTTCGTTATCATCTGCAGGACGATACGGTTCTCTCTAGACTTCAGACGACCATGGGTGTGCTTGCTTTTATCCTCATTAAAGCATCTTAACATCTTCTGGATGTAATTTGGTTGATGGACCAAAATTTCATCTGCACTGTGCTCGGGCTCCAGGTCGAGACAATAATTTGTTCTCCCAAGGCCTTTCATCTCAAATTCCAACTTCAGGTGCTTTGCGGTTTCCTTGATCTCTTCAGGAGTATCGATCAAATTCATGTCATTGACATAGACCGCCACAATTCTAAACTAGGAACTTGTTTCCTTAATAAACACGCATGGGCATAGTTTATTATTCACATATCCCATCCTGATTAAATATTCACTTAGACGGTTATACCACCTCCGTCTGGATTGTTTCAATCCATAAAGTGAACGCCTCAAAACTAATGGAGAGCGTGTTCCGTGGTCTAGAACTATTTGCATCGGGTATATTAAGTTCTTCAGGAACTTTCAGGTATATTTCTGTATTATGATCCCCCTAGAGATAAGTTATGACCACATTCATAAGCTGCATATTCAGTTTTTCGGAAACTACCAAATTGATAAGGTAGTGGAACGTTATGACGTTCATTACGGGAGAATACGCGTCCTCGTAATCAATCACAGGGCGTTGAGAAAATTCTTGCGCCACTAGACGAGCTTTGTGTATCACAATCTCATTTTTCTCATTACGCTTCCTTATAAATACCCATTTAAATTCTACAGGTTTAACATGGGGAGGTGTAGGAACAACAGGTCCAAAACACCTTTCTCTTTGTCAAGGAATCTAATTTGACCTGGATTGCTTCTTTCCATTTTGGCCAGTCGTCTCTACGTTGACATTATCAACGGAGCGAGGTTCGATGTCATCGCTAGTTATAATTTCGGTAGCTACCGCGAATACAAATATATCATCGATGATAATCTCATTTCGATTCCAAATCTCACTTAAGCATGCATAATTTATCGAGATTTCTCTATTCTCGAGAGTGGGTTCAAACGTTGGAGCGTCCCCCAACGTTGTCTCTTCTAGGACGGACCCATAATCTGGAATTATCTCGTGAGATGGATCAGTTGAGATCGCGATGTCTAGTGGATTCGTTTGTGCTGGTTTTACCCTCTTCCGGGGATAGGAATCCTTCGAACCTAGTGGTCTACCTCGCTTCTGGGCAGGGACATGTGACTGGTTAGCCGCCATGGTCGTACCTCGTCCATCCGGGACAACGCGTCCTACAGGGACATCTATTCTTGCAGGCACATTTGCAGCAGGTATATGTGATCTCGTCACTTTAGCTAGATCAGAGAAAGCGTCTGGCATATTTTGGGCTACACTTTGTAGATCTAGAATTCTCCGCACTTCACTATCGCATTGTGCGGTTCGGGGATCGAGATGAGACATAGTGGGGACATTCCACGTCAATTCACGTCGTTCATCAGGAACGGTAACGTTCTTATCTCCCCCTAACGGCGGGAAGACTGTCTCATCAAAGTGACAATCTGTAAACTCTCCGGCATTATCAGGTCTTATGGACTTTATGGGATAATCCGAGTGGTGATCCACAATTTCATGATTTGGGCGAGAGTTTAGCAAAAGCAGCATTTTCTTGTGGACAATAGTGTAACATGTGATCACTTTGTCGATACATCAACCACAACCATGAAATATTTAAATTGTCCGCATGGTGGTTGGAAAGGTCCACAAATTTTCCTTGCATTCTGTGCAGAAAAACGGTGTGTGTATATACTAGTCTTTGCACATGATGGTCTAGAGTTTAACATTCCTAACGAGCAAGTTTGGCGTAATGTGTTACTAAACACAGGACCCTTATTCAGAAGGGGATGCCCGTGTGATAAGTTGAGGATACGGTGCATCATACTTTGACCTGGGTGTCCCAAATGGTCATGCCATAGCAAGTAGTTGCTCGAATTGGTTAGCTTCTAGCTAACAGATTCCAATTTCTCCAATGTACGCTTCTGGCCACACACTTTGGAGGTTATGCAAAGATATTACACTCATTTTTCTCAGTGGTTTCAGCGTGATAACCGTTGGTTCGAATATCCTTAATACTCAATAACGTTGTTCTGGAACGTGGAGATTATAAGGCTTCATTAATGGTAGGTTCAGTACCATTGGACAACATATAGTGGGTTTTGCCATAACCCTCTATCAGGTTGGATTGGCCTGATACGGTTGTCACAGAGGTATGAATAGACAATAAGTTTGAAAAATATCTCCGATCTGGGAGTATGGTGTGCGTAATAGCACTTTTAACCAGACAACAAACTTCCCCACAGAATATGCCTATTCATTTATTTAATTCAATGGATCACATGTATGAATAAGTTTATTGAATTAAATATATTCGAACATAACCACATTTCTATAATCCAAAATAATTGAAAACATAAATCACCAAAATTCGAAGATGTTTCATTCATTAAGATGAAATAGATATGGCACAAAGGGCCAATTATACCCATGTCTTCGAGTTCTAATCCTCGGTATGTTCAGTAACTGCCTGAAAATCCATGATCTCTAGTGTGGAATCTGATAGAAAATGACCCTTTAATAAAGTTGGTATTTCGAGTTCTGCGACTGGCGTAATACTCATCTACTGCTTAGGCTATCGCACAACAGGTGCGGGACCAGCAGTCAATTCCTCCACATTGATAACAAAGATCATGCTGATCGATTCTGGTGGCAGCGGGCCGGACCAGTGTTCCTTTCAACTCGGGCTTGCTGAGTTATGGCATCATGGTTCCTACCACGTGGGCCTTGGCCACGTGGAGCCTGATTACATGGCCTCTTGGGCTTTGGCCAAGTGGCAGACGGTCATATGGGCTAATTTCGTTCTGCCAATCATGTCTTGCTTCAAGCAAGAAAATGGTCATTTGATGGTGAAAGTGCTCTTCTAGAGCGACCCAAAGAATCTGTGTATCCTCTTCATCGGATACTCAACTTGGAGTGTTTTCTCCATATGTTTCCTTTGAAAATTATGGCACTCATATTAAAAGCATCAATGACGACATTGTTAGCATTGATTGTTGATCTCATCTTCTTTGCAGTTAGATGAATTATCACATCTCGAACCACTTTAGATAGTTTCTTCCGGAAACCTCCAAAGAAACAAAGTCAAGTTTGTTGAGATTTGGTATTTCTTACAGGAAAGGAACAAATAATCTTAGTGCTTTGGGTAATATCGTCCATAAGCAACTAATAGGAACTTCAGGTTCTATAACATGGTATGAAAAATCGGATTAAACATGTAAAATCTACTGGTTTTATCATGTGTGGTGAATTTATGAAGGAAACTTCAAGTTTCTTAAATGGCATTATCGAAACTACAAGTTCGATATGTGTATGAACTACTGGTTCATTTAGAACTTCTAGTTCATTAGGTACCTGCATTTTCTACACATATATTCTAGTGCGAAAATTTAGACAAGTAACACAATAATATTGAATAGAGCAAATTGAAATAATATCTCACAAATTGAATAAATGGAAATCACAAATCAATTGAGATATTAATTGCATGCTAGTAATATAACATATTAATTGTCACACAATTATGTGAATAAATGCTTCTGGCAATTAATTACACATATGAAATATGGTGAATTTATTTACAATATCAAATCATTTTTCCTTTTATTTGATTCTGCTGGACCAAAGGAGTGGGCTTGATAGTGAAGCCTATCGGGCTTAGTCTGCGGGCTTGTGACCCGGCCTTTCATGCGTAATTTAAATGGTGTGTGAGGCCTGCTGGGCTGCTAGGTCCCGCAGAGGGAGAGTGGGCCTGCTGGGCTCAAGCTGGTCTGCCAAGGAATGAAAAGTTATTACTCAACCCTTTTGGTAACTCCAATTAAATACGACCAGGTAAGAGTATGAGGTTTGGGTGGAGCGAGGCTCTCTTAAGTACACAGCCTCATTGTATCTTGCCTAGACATCACATCGAATTGGGTGAGACTACTTGGAAAGATTCATAATATTTCAGTGTTGTCAAAACTACAGGTTCGATACTATATGTGAACTTCTGGTTCAATATTTATGTATGAAATTTTGGTTCAATGTTTATGTGTGTGAACTTCCGGTTCGTTAAGTACCTGCATTCCGCACATATATATTCTAATGCAAAGAATTTAAGCGGGTAAAATATTTAAATTTAATATGAGCAGGTAACACCACAAAACATTATCATAATAAATAATGAAGGAAAGATGTATCATTATCACAAAGTCCAAACAAGTATTTATAGATATTTGTCACAATATACATGAATTAATAGCTAAATTAAAAAGCTATTGATTTTCCTTTTACTCATTCCATTATGCCAATTATAGTGCAAGAGAAATAAGTGTCTCTCATAGATGATTAAGTTAAACTAGATGCTTCAATAAAAGTCATAAATCGTGATTGCAGCTTCTACTGAATAGCAGTCGAAAAACAAACCAAAATCCCAACCAAAACAACCCAGAAAAATATGAAAAATTATAGAGATGCAGTAAACACACAGAGGCTCTAGCATACAAAATTTGGTGAATTTTGGAGTTGAATTACTATTTTAAATAAATACGGGAACACAGAGGACAGAAGGTAAACTGAAACAGTAAAATCTGTTTTTGCTTGGAAAAACATACTTGGTTGTAGAGCTGGTAGATTGATGTTGATTGAATGATGAACCTCTTCTTTTCTGCAACCCAAGAGTTATTCACCTCTTCTCTTGTCGATCGGCAATCCGAATCCTAGAGCTAGTCGTGCTGATAACGTGTTGTAAAACTAACATAGAAAGTGTTTCAGAAAATGGAGAGAGCTTTGCTTCTAAGAACTTGAGAGAGAGAGAGTTTAGATGCAGATAATAAGTGTAGTATTTTCTGTTTTTCTCCTCATAACATGGATGAGAAATGGACTACATATAGTGGAAGATAGGGAACATGTAGCCTAAAGTCCTCCATAAAACAAGGACTCCTAAAGTCCTCCATAAAACAAGGATTCCTAAAGTCATCCATAAAACATGGAAAGGGTAAGCCTATAACAACATAATGATTTACCCTATATCTATTTACATGATATAGCCATAATGATTTACAACAGCAGCATGGCAAATCATTTGTTATAGGCAAGCAAAGGTTAAGAGCAACTCCAAGGGTCTTTGTGTATAGAAGCAAACTGAGTTGTGTTCAAGAGTGTGAATAGCTCTTGGGTTAGAGTAATCTTCTAGGTTGAGAGAGGGTGTACAAAGGGGTATCCGATTGGATACAAGGGCTTGGGTTAGGTATAATCTTGAGCAGTGTAATCTTGTACTTGTGTAAATCATTTGTTATAGGCAAGCAAAGGTTAAGAGCAACTCCAAGGGTCTTTGTGTATAGAAGCAAACTGAGTTGTGTTCAAGAGTGTGAATAGCTCTTGGGTTAGAGTAATCTTCTAGGTTGAGAGAGGGTGTACAAAGGGGTATCCGATTGGATACAAGGGCTTGGGTTAGGTATAATCTTGAGCAGTGTAATCTTGTACTTGTGTAAATCTCTCATTAGTGAAGGTGAAACTCTCCGAGGACGTAGGCAAGGATATTGGCCGAACCTCGTTAAATCTTGTTGTCTTCTTGGCTTGCTTTTTTTTTTTTTTCCATCTCTACTAATAGTACTTGCGTGGTGGGGGATTAATTTCCTAACAGCATTGAGTCTGGCTACTACTTTAAGGAAATTACCACTGTCAATGTTTGTACTTGCTCAATGTCAGATTGTCAATTCATTTCCTACGACAATTACTCTCTCGCTCCAGTTAGCCATTGCCTAGATGCTGAATAAGCAAACCTTTCTTCCGTTTTTTCCGGTTTTCTTTCGGCACTTAATTTTGGTTTGCTATAAGCCCCACAAGCATGCATCAATGGTGAGTTAGTTTTGCTATAAACAAAAATGATTATAAGTGTGACCAATTAAGTGTGAACGATTAAGCATATGCACGATGCATAAGTAGGTGGGACCGATTAAGTGTGAGAAGCTTCGAAAACAAATATTACGTTCCACATCACTACTATTTAGTTCGTTAAGTTTTCTTGTTAACTAACTAATCTGCACTTTAACCGAACCGCCATGAGCTCAACTCGCTGACGATCAAGCATATGCCCGATGCTTTGGATAGTTTTGTTGTGGTCTCAAAGAACAGTACGTAGCTTAGGTGAATCAAAATCATACTATCCAGAGGTTCAAATAACAAGACTTAAAAATACAAAACTCAGCACGAAACACTACATATATGATGATATTATAAGCTCAATGGGTACGCTAATATATTTGAGCTCCATATAAATTTGGAGTGAAGTGAAGCCAATTGAAAACTGATAACTATAACGTACTTTGTATTCTATGCCACCTTTTCGTAACAGCAAAAAGTATCAGTTCCAAAAATTATAATAGACTTTTTAATTGACTATCATACAGGATTGAGAAGGTGTTTATAGGGGTGTTCATCGGAAGGATTCAATCGGTGCATGTTCTTCTAGATAAGCTGCTGCTTCGAAGCACTCGGCAGTTTCTAATGGCGATGACCGGGGATCAGCTTTGTAGAGCAGCCCAAGATTGTACCAGGCGGAAGGGTTTGCTCTGTCAAGTCGTAGCGCGTCCATGAGAAAGCTTCTGACAACTGGCAATGATTGACCACCAAATTTTCTGAGAATACATGCAGTAGATATCAAGCTTGGGACATGGGTGGGTTCAACATCTAAAGCTTTCCTGAATGATTTCAAAGCTTCTTGGTGAAGACCCTTGGCTTCATAGAGTAAACCTAGCAAAAAAAACAAGCTTTAAATTCCTTAAGAAAAGGAGTAATCCTTGTTTGTCAGTAAACAAGCAGTAATCGTGAATTTAACTATATACCATGTTACGCTTGCAATCTTTAATTGTAAAGATCTAGATTAAACTACAAGTCAATTGGTCCAAGCAACTGTTTTGATTTGTTATTAAAAAAATCAGTTGCCAACTAATTTCTACAAGTTTGAATACACAAGTTTATAAAAGTTATGCCATGGCATTCTCACTTTGGACTTAAAGCCATATTCAAGACTTGTTATTCAGTATTGCCACTTTCCAGAGACAAATTAGCAGTATGTACAGCAACCAATGTCTGATATAAATTAAACAGACCAAAGAAAGCGTACTAGTATTATTTATCAATGTATGGTGCAGTTTCTGAAACAGCAATATACCTGTACAATGCCATCTGGAAGCAGAATGAGGATTGATAGCTTGGGATTTTGAAAGACAGACCTCAGCATCCCGCCATTGTGACATATTTGTGTACAAATTAGCTAAATCGTGCCATGTCTCCATTTCCAAGCTTCGATTATGGTTTCTCCTAGTCTGTAGAAATGTAAAATGAATGTAACATGTTCTCCAATTTGCTACTGCAGAATAAGTTTTCTATTTTGAAGTTCATAGCTAAGCTTTGCCTTCTTTTCTTTTCTTTTTTTTTTTTTACCAAAGAAAAAGCTTTTCCCCTTAAAGTTCATTTATTTTCTGTAGCATATTCTTTAGAAACCTAACAACAAACCCATATTTGATATTAAATTATTAGATATGATCAGCTACACTATTCCAAGAGTATAATGAACATGCATGAGTTAACAGAAAAAAGACCTGATTTGTATCTTAAGTAGTCATCACTACCTTTAGAAGCCTCTTCTCAACACCCAAGTTTTTATTCCGAACTTGAAGAACAGCCAGAAGATGTGTATATGTTTCTATGGCATTCTTCAACTGGCCCTGTGCAATCTGGAGTTTTGCTTTAGTTCGCAACAGGTCTCCTTGATCCCACTTCCCTGTCTGATCGAGAGCAGCATTGATTACAGTCTCAGCATCAATGAATCTTTTTTGAGCTGACAATATTCGTGCCAAAAGAATATATGCTTTTATGCTAGACCCGGCCTCAAGTTTTAATAGCTCCTTTGCATAATAAAGTGCAATATCCAACTTCCTTTGCTCGGCATGTTCCAGACAAAGATGAGATACAATGTATGGATTCCTCTCTTTCATGATTGTCTCAGCAGTTTCCAGTGCTTGTAATGCTTCAGACTGCTTCAAAATCCTTTCAGAATCAGAAGAAACTGATCTGGATTTAACCGACAGGGAAACACCCAGTAAGCAATTTGCAATACTTAGCAGTTGGTTGCATTTTCCATCCAACTCTGAAAGTGCTTTACATGCGAATTTTATTCCATCCTCAATGCAAGCCAAATTTTCACTGCAAATCTTGGAGGCAAGTAATAATTCCAGAATGCAGTCTGTGCTCTCTCGATCATTTAAAATATTCCTTAAAAGATTCAAAGCAACCAAGTTCTCACCCTCCCCATAGTAACACAGAGCTAGAGTCAAATATCTTTCTTTCCTTCCCATAATACCAGGGATCAATTCTTCAATCTGATGGGCTAGATCCCTTAATTTCCCTGAAACAGACAAGGCAAAGGAAAGATGCTCAATGATTGATGGATCCCATCTAATCCTTCCAACAATAAATTTCCTTAGTAGAATCAGCAGCAGCAGAACAGCCTCTTCTGTATTATTTCTTGGCACAAAGGAGCTTTCCATCTGTGAACGGAGATTCGGAGGGTTTGCATCACAACCACTGTACAGTAGAAAAACTGCAAAGTCTTTTTCAATCTTTGAAGTAGTTTCAACGTCAAGACTCCATTGATAGAGGAGAGCCTGACGGTAAGATAAGATAGCTTCTTGGGGAGCACCAGAAAGTATCCACAACTCTGGAAGTAACTCAACGGCTTTACCAACAGTCTCTTGTAATTTACAATCAGAAGCAAAATTTACAGGCAAGCCCTCTGGTAATGCAGTTTCAACAGTGTCCAAAATAAGTTTGCATGATTGAGCAGCTTCTGCAAAAATGGGGATGGGGAAGGAAAATTAGCACTGCTACAATTATTATGAAAGTGCACTATCTCAAGAATCTTAAAAGTGCATCATATCAAGAATCTTAAAATTTCATTAATTGTCGTAGAAAGCTCAGCAGATGCAGTCAAATTGTGTAGGGGACTGTATGACAAAGTAAAAAACAAAGAGACAATAACCTTAGCACCATCTGCAGAAAGTGTATATAGTAGTAGCAGAAAAACTTATGTTCCTGGATTATTCAAAGCTCATGAGTCATGACATGAAAACATCCCGGACGAGAAGAAAGTGAACAGATGGAAAAAATACCTTCAAACCTTCCAAGTCCCTGTAACGATTTCGCTTTGAGCAAAACAGCTTCAAGGAGCAAACTAACAGCATGCATAGACATGGGTGGAACAGCATCACTTTGAGAACGACGTCTGTTGGACTCACATCTTCTAGAAATGGAGACTTTTATCTTGGGTATCACAGCACCAATGTCTATTCCTTCAAATACTTGAAGAGCAGCTTGTGTGTTACCTTTTTGATACTCGAGCCTTCCTAATAGAGCTCTTGCTTCCTATGAAATATGCAGGCCTCTTAGCTTTTAGAAATTATCAATACGACTGAAGATTCAAGCAAAGCTTCGCAACAACATATAAATGTGATCATGCAGATCATTCTGGTATGAAGTAAACCTTTTATGTGAATAGAAATATGCAGGCCTCTTAGCTTTTAGAAATTATCAATACGACTGAAGATTCAAGCAAAGCACAACAACATATAAATGTGACCATGCAGATCATTCTGGTATGAAGTAAACCTTTTACGTGAATTCTATAAATAGCGCAAGTGGCCCAATTCAATTTTTTTCGTTCACAAAATTAAGCCTGGTTCAATTTCAGCGTCACTGTTGACTGCCCCATGATAACCTTAACTCAAAACCAACCGGTTGCATCGTCATTGCTGGAAAAGTCCTACCACTCTCATTCATGGTTTTGGGAAAAAGAAAAATTGAAATCCAAAACATCTTTTTCCTCAAAAGGACAATATGACAAGGAGACTTACAAATCTAACAATATTATATCTTAGGTTCATAACATGGAAGAAAAGCACAAAGTGAGCTCAAGGTGCCTACAGAACCCATATCATGTACAATTTCACCCACTGCCATATCTGTTAACCAGTAAAGTCAACGATTGCAACATAAACCATACCTTCACTATGGCTATCATCTTTCTTAAAATATTCATCATGATCAAAACTTGTTTCCTATTCAAAGAACATCATGACCATATATGTTTGAAATGAACTTTCCAATTTCCGCCCAGATGGCCAGATGTCAAACATTACTACTCAGAATGTTGTCAAAATTGGCATTATGTTGCTTGAATTATTTAATGCATGTTGGATACTAGTTTTAACTCATAAGGTACCTACAAATGAGCTCACTGGGATAATAACAACTGACATCCATAAATTTACCGCGAAGCGAGTCAATATAAGTTGCAAGATCATCCAGGAACAATAAGAGTTTACAAGCATATATTTTTTTGGACTAGTATAGAGGCATAATTAACCACAGAGTAATTTCATTTATAGCAAATTAGCAATGGACAAGTTAATTCCATAAAAATGCATGAAAAAGAAATTCAGATGTTCTTCAAGTTGCTAAACTTATAATACGAGGAAATACATCACAAAAAGCAAAGAAGAAAGGCAAAAGAATAGATGCAACCAACCTCATAGTTCAGATAGCCACTTTCACGCAGAGAGGACTCGGCTTCTTCAATATTGCTATTATCCACCTTTGTTTCTACCTCACCTGTTCGAGATGAGTACCCGCTGGCTGAATAGTCTCTAGTAGCCAGGGAGTCAGATGAATGAGGTATATCCTCTACCCTAAATTGCTCCCCTGAGCGCATACACTTCAGCATCTTTTGCAACCTTCCTCTGATGCTGAATCTTCTTTTATTCATCCACTTCTTAGCTTTCATACCGGATCATTCCAATTGAACTTTTTTCCAAAACAAGCATCAATACAACAATAAAAGGACAAAACAGAAATCAGAGTTTTCCAAAGAAAAAGTAAATATCAGAGCACCTTAGCTCTAAAGTTCTAAGATAATGAACAGACATGTATGTACCCAACAACTTGCTTATTGGACCTGAAGATTTAGTATATGCTTAACTACCAAGAAAAAGAATTTTACTTTACCACTTCACATCCACATGGGAGAGACAGAAGCTTTAAGCTCCAAAAGACCAAGTTCCAAGAAAGAATTGTAGACCAATTTTAGAACACTTCTGACAGTAAAGGAAGACTCTAAACTCCTGATTCCCAGAACTCAAAATTTCAACACAACCCTTTTACTGGAAAATTCACTGATTGTACAGGGAAGGCCAGTTCAAGACTCAACAGCATCCACCAATTGCAAACACCAACCCCCCACTACCAGCTCATTAAAGATGAAAAAAGCAAACAACACATCATAACAAAACACAGAAAAATCTTAAACCCAGTTCAATTCAAGACCACAATCAAAGGAAACACAATGATTATGCTACATAAAGTCAAAGAAAGAGAAAAAGAAAAACACACCCATTACAGTATAACAGAAGAAAAAACAGATAGAGATCAAAGAAAGAAAGTACCTTTTGGTCGGTATAAAGAAGCAAGGACAGAGCCCACAAAGCACCAACTCCCCCATGCATCTCCCCCCAATTCATCCAAGGGAAGAAAAAAACAATAAATAAACAAAAGGGTCAGTTCAAAACCCCTCTTCCTGTTCACCAAGAATCCAAAGCTCCTGTCTTTCTTTTCCTCTTCTTCTTCTTCTTCCGTCTCTGTTTTTGTTTTCTTTGAATAAGTCTTCTGGGTTGCTTGAGATTGTTGTCCCTACAGCTGGGGGGCATTAAATTATGAAAGCTAACCCTCTGAATCTTCATTCAAGGGTGTGAACAGGGGGAACAATCTTTTATGGACTTGTTAATTTACTTGAAAACGCATGATTAATATTAAACAGTAGTAAATATATATATTAATCTGAAAATGGCAGGGAATGTCAGGGCCCCAGTTTGAAAATCAACCCCCGCATGGGTTCTGTTCTTCAGTCAACTGCCGTCCCCAGCAAGGTAAATTTGACACTGTCTGTTAAGCACTGCCGATTAGCCATTTAGCCATATGCATGTAAATTGGGGTAGAAACTAGAAAAGGTCAGGGAAAAACCTTTTTTGGACCCAACACTTTTGTTTTGTGAACAACTTCATCATTCATTGCATTACCGTCTGAAAATGAAGTGATTGATTACATGTCACTAGTTACTTAAGTTCTCTTTCTAATTCGGTATAGGTAAATAGGGAAACACTCATTTTAGGCATCGTTTGGTTCGCGGAAAGGAAATTAATTCCTTAGGAAATCTGATTTGAAATGAAAACGAACTTCCCACTAATTTTCCTTTCCGCTATTTGGAAACGTTGGGAAAGTAAGTAGAAAATGCATGTTTGTTTCCATTCTAGTGTTTGGTTTGTGTAAGAAAAGAAAACAAAAGCACACTAATATTTCATTTTTATCCTCATATATAATTACAAAATCTCATAAACTTTTTAAATAAAATTATCAATAATAATTTTTTTTTAAATAAGGGCTAAACAAGTTACCAATTTGTTATATAACGTCTCTCTCTCTGACTCTCTCACGAGAGAATGTCCGCGTGCGGCGGTCTACTTCGAGTGCCGGCGGTAAACCTATGATCGGAAAGGTGGGATTTTCTCTTCTCTCTGATCGCTCTTCCGGGGACTGCGGTGGACTTCGGCTTCATCGAGTCTCTGAGTTTTGCTGCGTCTGGTCATCTTCTGGTGACTGGAGGCGCCTTTGCCTTATGGCTGGGGGGATCTCTCGGTGGTGGTGCTTTGATGGCGGCGGCGAAGTCGGTGCAACATGGTTTCAAGTCTGGCAGCGTTGTGGCGTTTCCTGGGTGGCTGGTTGATGGTGGAAGGGATGAGAGCGAGCCTTTGGACGGTTTCATGTTTCTACCCACGTCGTTCGTACCGGATGGATTGGATCTGGTTTTGGTAGTGTTCGTTGTTGCTGTCCGGGTGGCGGAGGATGGCGGCGATGTGGTGGCTGTGATGGTCGTAGCAGCGCCGGCAGTCTTGATGCTGTCGGTGGAGGTTCTGTGCAGGCTAGGGTTCCCCAGGGTTGGTAATTCTGGGCCTCAAGTTGGCGGCTGGGCCTTCCTTGTGTGGGCTTGGGCCTCCTTGGTTCCAATTGTGGAGTCTCCGGATGCAGATGGAGTGGTAGAAGGTGAGGCTTCACCTTCTACGGCTATTTTAATTTAATTTCTTTTTGGGTCGCAAAAACTAGTGCCTCAGTTGTTATGCCTGGAGGATGGTTTGTCATCCTCTGCTTCGAGGTGTCTGGTTTTTGTTAGAATAATGGTGCGTGGACTTCCTAAAAGGTGAGTGTACTCAGGATTTTTTGGGATTTTATTCTTCTAGAATAGGATGTCATGAGGTTCTAAGGAACGATTGCTTTCTGTCGACCCCATAAGGGGTGTTTCGTTTTTGTACTGCTCGCTGAATCTAATGAAAGGGCTGATCTATTTTCGTTCAAAAAAAAATCAATAATAATTTTCAACAAGAATATAAATGTACTTATACTATGTAATTAATGCAGGCAAAATGGAAGGGAAAATGAATCCTTTGGAGGATGAGAGGATTCACTTTCCCCAATATTTTTCCTTCTTAAAAAAAAGTTGTTCATTTCCTTGTGCACACCAAACATGTCCTTTTCTTTTCCTTTCCCAAACCCTCAATTCCTTTCCTAGAGTAGAAGAAGGGATAGGGGATTTGAAGTTGAAAATAATGAAAAAGGCTTATATTTTAAGTAAAGATATGATGTTTATGTAATTGTTGGAGATGTTTTGACATTACACATAAAAAACAGACATTACACATAAAACATAAAACATAGATTGTAATAAAGAAGTATTTCAAGGGATTTTGGCATCTCGACTGTTTAATTTTTTTTTTTGTTCCCTAATGTATAGATCAAATGTGTAAATTTGCAGCCAAATTGATGATCCTTAAAGTATCGAACTAGTTTAAATCAATGGACGAACTGAATCTGTCCAACGTGAACCGTTCATGTTTATAGTTCTAAAAATAATTGTTTTGAATGCCTTAATGATTATCAATTTGGCTGAAAATTTGCAGAGGTGATCTACTTATATATATATATATGTGTGTGTGTGTGTGTGTATCTATACTATTATTAAGAGAAGATGATTTGTTAGTCAAAATCAAAAATTTTGACAGAAATGACCCTAAAAGATTAAAAAACTTTGAAAATTAATTAAATCACAAGGACAATGATGACATTTACAAAATGTATTTTTATTTAAAAAATAAACAAAAAAAGAATCTATAACCCACTTTTCTCTCCCACTATCTTTTTTCTGCAATAACTGTTTTTTTTTTATATTCCGGAAAAAAAAAAATACTTGCACATGCAGAGCATGTGTGGAGAAAGACTAGTATATATATATATCAGGACCCTTCTAGTGAGGGATCTTTTTTTTTTTGCCATTTTAAGGGATAGATTATTAGAGTAATTTTTCAGTCACATATCGACATCTCTATCGTTCAAATTTTAGGTTTATATGAGTAGATCACTTATACAAGTTTTCAGCCAAATTGATAATCGTTAAGGCGTTCATGATTGTGATTTACTATTATAAGTATGAACGGTTCAAGTTGGACAGATTTGGTTTGTCCATTGATTTAATTTAGTTCGATATCTTAACGGTCACCAATTTGGCTGAAAATTTGTATAAATGATCTATTCATGGAGTCTTAAGAACTGAACGGTCGAGATGCCGATATGTGATCGAAAAACCTTATATTAAGTTGAATAGTATTAGTAACTTAACTTGAGCCATTAGCTAGATTTAGAAAGTTTAATTAAAAGCTTATTAACCTCATAATACGAAATTGAACAGTCCAGCTCTAAACGGTTACTCTATATATAATTATATACATTAACTACAACCACTGCAAGTGACCTAGTGGTTCTTGCCTAGTTGGGTGTGCTCCCCAACCTAGGTTCGATCCTCGAAGCTGTCAAAGTGACCAGGCACTGTGCTGCTATGCACAGTTGGAGCATTTCACATGCGCTGAAGGGGTTTATCTTGGACCTAGGAAGCCTTTGGGTTCCCCTTGACAAAGTCAAAAAAAAAAATTATATACATTGTTTGGCTCCAATTTTGTTGCAGCTGGTCAACAGTCTCTTTTCTTGCGCGGGCGTGCCAGCACCGTCGGGTGCGGTCGTCGGGGGTGTCCCTTGACCTGACTTCTGTCGAGCGATTGTAGACGAGGAGAGCACCAACCTCGTCGCGGGATTCTTTGTGCCTCGTGGCGAGGACTTTTGCTGAGCTTCTTGAAAATCACAATCGATACTCGATGTTGTAGATCGAGCAGAGCGAGAACCACTGGGAAGTGAGGAGAACTTGCTAAAGCGTGACTTTAGCTTGGCTGGGTTGCTAGGGCGTTACCCTTGCTTGGCTGGTTCTGTAACCATTGTGGTTGCGGCACTACCGTCGGCTCCCGAGGAGACTAGGACCGAAGTACGTTGGCAGAGGGTTTGGTGGCACTGAAAGTCGGCTTCTGAGAAGACTAGGACTAGGAGTGTGATCACCGGTAAGAGAAAGAGAAGGAGAGGAGTTGCTCTTAGAGAGGTTGCTCTAGAGAAAACTTAGATCATCTTAGAGATGTTTTGATGTTGTGAATGTGTCTTGGTGTCGGTGTTTGGTCGTGGTACTACAATCGGCTCTCGAGGAGACTAGGACCGAAGTACGTTGACAGAGGGTTTAGTGGCACTGAAAGTTGGCTTCTGAGAAGACTAGGACTAGGAGCGTGATCACCGGTAAGAGAAAGAGAAGGAGAGGAGTTGCTCTTAGAGAGGTTTGCTCTAGAGAGAACTTAGATCATCTTAGAGATGTTGTTGTTGAATGTGAATGTGTCTCGGTGTTTGGTCGTGGTACTACAATCGGCTCCCGAGGAGACTAGGACCGAAGTACGTTGACAGAGGGTTTGGTGGCACTAATAGTCGGCTCTTGAGGAGACTAGGACTTAGAGTGTGATCACCGATAAGAGAAAGAGAAGGAGAGGAGTTGCTCTTAGAGAGGTTGCTCTAGAGAGAACTTAGATCATCTTAGAGATGTTTTGATGTTGTGAATGTGTGTTTTAGAATGAGAGGAGAATGTGTTTATATAGGGAAGAAAAAGAAGAGTGAAATGATGAGTGGAAGAAAAATAATGAAAGTGGAGTATGAAAGTGATTTGTAAAATATGGAAAAGATAGAGAAATGATGAAATGAAAGCAAAGCATGAAGGTGCAGAAACATGGAAGTGATGATGATCTATTAAAGAGATTGTAGTAGAAAAATATATCCAAGGAAAAAAAGAAAAGCATCTAGCTTTCTTCATGTGGGTAGGAAACATGAACATGTGAATATTGAGCTGGTTTTAGGTCAGTTTCTGCCCCTTTATTCCTTCAATTATTTCTCCAACACGACTTCAGAATGAGCCTTCGACTTCTTCATAAAAAATGTTCCACTATGAGTGTAGATCATCTTGACAAATTTTCAGAGCTTTATTCCATGCGGTTGGGCTGAAAATGCTGCTGGACCTCTTACAGGTCCAGTTTTCCAGTTTTGCTTCTGTAGAAAATTGGACTGATTGTTTGAAGGCCTTCCACTCAAAACTAGCTCTGGCACTCTTCATAAGAAATGATCCTTGGGCTTTCTAGATTTAATCTAGAAAGTTTTAGCTCATTTCAATTTCTTTTGGTTAGTCTGCCGCCCCTCCTTCCTTGTTTAGCTCGGTTTCTCCTAGCCGAAGTAGGAAAATGTGCTAAAGTTGACTTTTCATGCTTCCATAGTAGGCTTGCTTTAGCCTCTAAATATATATTTCGAACTTGTCGACAATATATAGCTTGAGCCACTGACATTGGCTCAATTTCTCCAAGACGTGCCTTGTCAGGCCAAAATGCTCATTTTGGGTCCAAACATACATTAACTACACTATTGGGTGGAATTTACCCTACATTTAACCTTGCACTATATGGGTTTAGACCTTGCAACCCAAATAGATTACAAAGTATGTAATCAGATGCTTAACTAAGTGGGAAGGAGTCCCCTTTTATAGGGAATGGAGGCTCCTACCTTTACATGTTTTCTAATGTGGGACACAAAGTCCCTATTCTAGTGTAGAAAAGCTTATCATGGAGGCATCTTGACAAGGCCGAGAAGGTGGTTTTCCGGTGAGGCCTTGGCCTCCTCCGACCACCACGGGGTAGCCTGCATGTCGAGATATGGCATGCATGTTGCTGTCGTGTCCCACCATGGCTTGTGGGACTACTAAGAGGGTGTTACTTATGCTTCTTATGCTTGGTGACATATTAAATTCTCCATACTAGTGGAGGTATGTGAAAGTACTCGAAGTTCCCAAGTAAGATGAGCTTCTTGGAGGCGAGTTATAAACATGATGTCATCGAGCATAAGTGACGTCCAGGCTCTTCGAACTTCGTAAACAAGAAGGGACTCTTCAACCTACAAAACAAAGATAGAAGTATGTACATGTAAAATGCTTGTTGTATCGAGCAATGTATGTGAGTTGCGCCAATATGTGTTAGTGTGTATGAATGTACGAGGTGCATGATATATGATGATGTATATATGTGAATGATGCCAATGTTTGGACCCAAAATGAGCATTTTGGCCTGACAAGGCACGTCTTGAAGAAATTGAGCCAATGTCAGTGGATCAAGCTATATATTGTCGACAAGTTCGAAATATATATTTAGAGGCTAAATAAAGCCTACTATGGAAGCATGGAAGCATGAAAAGTCAACTTTAGCACATTTTCCTACTTCGGCTAGGAGAAACCGAGCTAAACAAGGAAGGAGGGGCGGCAGACTAACCAAACGAAATCTAAATGAGCTAAAACTTTCTAGATTAAATCTAGAAAGCCCAAGGATCATTTCGTATGAAGAGTGCCAGAGCTAGTTTTGAGTGGAAGGCCTTCAAACAATCAGTCCAATTTTCTGCAGAAGCAAAACTGGAAAACTGGATCTGTAAGAGGTCCAGCAGCGTTTCCGGCCCAACCACTATATCAAAAGCTCTGAAATTTGACCAGGATGATCTAAACTCATAGTGGAACATTTGTTATGAAGAAGTCACGGTCAAAATCTGAATTCTTGAATGAGATATAATTGAAGGAATAAAGGAGCCGAAAGTGCTTCCTTATCTCCAAAATTCATCATTCCTTATCTCCAATTATGCCTCCTTATCTCCTTATCTCCAAAATTCATCATTCTTTATCTCCAATTATGCTTCCTTATCTCCAAAATTCATCATTTCTTATCTCCAATTAATGCTCCACTATCATTTGTTTAATGCTAAACACTTTGGCATGGTAGCCTATAAATAGAGGTTACAATGAAACACTTAAACACACAATTCACAACAACAATCTCTAAGATTATCCAAGCCTCTCTAGAGCAACCCCTCTCTAAGAGCAACTCCTCTCTTTCTCTTACCGGTGATCAGACTCCAGTCCTAGTCTTTTCAAGAGCCGACTGTCAGTGCCACCAAACCCTCTGTCAACGTGCTTCGGTCCTCGTCTCCTCGGGAGCCGACTATAGTACCGCGACCACAACGGTTACGGAACCAGCCAAGCAAGGGTAACGCCCTCGCAAACCAACCAAGCTAAAGTCACGCTTTAGCAAGTTCTCTCTACTTCCCGGTGATTTCGCTCTGCTTAACCTACAACGTTGAGTATCGACTTGATGACACAAGACAAAGTCCTCCAGCACGAGGCACAAAGAATCCTGCGACGAGGTTGGTGCTCTCCTCGTCTACAGTCGCTCAAAAGAAGTCAGGTCAAGGGACACCCCCAACGACCGCACCCGAACGGTGCTGGCACGCCTGCGCAGAAAAGAGACTGTTGACCAGCTGCAGCAAAATTGGAGCCAAACAGCCGAGTATGATTTGTTATGACATATGAGCTCGAGAATGCATATGGTTGTGTGAGTTTATTAAGAATGAGCTTATAAAGTGCTTATGATGCGTAAATACGTGATGCACACAAGAAAATCAACGATGTCAACTAGACGAGGTGGAGTGACCACGGACTCTTGTTTATGTGTGAGTGAACGAGGTCGAGTTCATGAGGACTCGAGTCAACACGGACTTGTGTTTGCATGGAAATAGACGGAGTTGTGTTAATGAAGACTTAAGTTAATGTGGACTCTCGTTTTGTGGAAGCAAACGAGGTTGCATTAATGAGGACTCAAGTTAACGCAGACTCTCATTTGCATGGAAGAAAACGAGGTTGCGTTAATGAAGACTCGAGTTAACGCAAACTCTCGTTTGCGTGGAAGCAAATGAGTTGCGTTAACGAGGTTAAGTTTGACATGTATGTTTGGTGTCTGCTCGTATTAATGGAACGTGAAAAGAATTCAATTGTTGGAAACAGCAATGGTAGAAGAATTCAATGTTCCATTATTGTGAGTCATGCCGATAAGGCATGAGTTGATGCTCCGGAGTGCCGGAAAAGGTGAGCAAAACACTTGGTGCGCTGGAAAGGCGTGAGCTTAAACTTGTGGATGTCGGGAAGGCAAGAACATAAAGCTCCAGAGTGCCGGGAAGGCAAGAGTGTTAAATTCAGGAGTGCCGAGTAGGCAAGAGCTTTAAGGTCAAGGATGTTGGGAAGGTAGGGGCGTTAAAACTCGGGAGTGTTGGGAAGGCAAGAGCATGAAGATTGGGGGTGCCTGGAATGCAAGAGTGTTAAGTTTGAGGGTACTTGGAAGGCAAGAGCATTAAGTTCGGCAGTGCTGGGAAGGCAAGAGCATTAAGCTCAGGGATGCCTAGAAGGCAAGAGCGTTAGTGCTAAACTCGGGGAGTGCTGGGTAAGCAAGAGCGTTAAGGTCAAAGATGCAGGGAAGGCAGTGGCGTTAAAGCTCGGGAATACTGACAATGTAAGACCATTAAGCTCGGAGGTGCTTGGAAGGTAAGAGCATTAAGTTTGGGGGTGCTGGGAAAGCAAAAGCGTTAAGCTCGGGGATGCCAGGAAGGCAAAAGTGTTAAGTTCAAGGCTGCATGTGAGGCATGAGCAAAGAGTTCGAGCATGCCATAAGGCATGAAGGGGTAGTTCGAGGATGATGTCATGAGTCATAAGCTTAACCATTACTAATCATGCTGGGCTGTATGCACGAGTTCCTGAAGTCAATGATAGTTTTCTTTAGGAGTTGATACCAGAGCGTAACTTTGTGCCGTACATCGAGCAAAATTAGTGAGAGAGCGCCATCAACCTTGTTACGTTCCCTACCTTAATTTACCTGTTTACTGGCCATTCGGACGGTAAACGATTAAAATATTTACTTTTACCTTCATTTGGATCATTTAGTGGACCTAAAAGTTGATTTTTTGTTCGGCTCAGTTTTTGGGGAAACTTTCTTCATGAAAGTTGTAGAGGATGTTAAACCGAGTTCATGGACAAGCACATTAAAGTCAGAGTTGTAATGAAGAAGTTATAAGGGTTGAAATGCAGTGGCAATTTTGTAAATTGGGAGATCTTTTGGTATAATTGGGTGTTACCGAAAGGGAAACTTTCGTTTTCGGTGATTTCCCTTTCTGGAAATCGAAGAGAGAGAGAGAGATCCCAAAGAGAGAGAAACCGGAAAAACTTCCCGGCCTCACTAGCGGCGATTCCGGCCATCTCCGGCCGTGGAACTGGTCCCATCTGGACCGCCTTACCTTCCTCTTCTATTGGTGGTGGCGGCGTTCGACGATTGCAGCGGTGGATGGCGTAGCAAGCAAAAACTCCAGCCAACGCATTTTCGATTTTCCGGCCACCTCAGGCCGCGCCACCACCCACACCTGGAAGCTCTCTTCTTCATGGTTCGAACCCAACTTGTGGATACCTCCAATTTTTCCGGAGAAAGGAGAATCGACAATCGGAGGAAAATGTAGAATTTTTGAGTTTTCGAGGACGACATGTAGACCGAGTTCGAGGAGGAAATCGTTGAACGACCGTTGTAACCACAAACCTGTGTGTGGACATTTGATTTTAAATTAAATTATGCATGCAGTATTACTTTCAAGCATTTTTATATTACAAGATTTTATGCTTTAAGATTTTATGATTTTATGAGCTTTGATTTATTGATAATTCTTGATTTATGCTTTCGATTATTGAGGATTTATAGTATTAATATTGAGTTTTCCTTTCGAAAGCATTTGTTATTTTCGAGTTATGCGAATATTTAGTTATTGGGAGAAACGTGGAGATTTAAATACCTTGAGTTTATAAGTTAACTACTATATGCGAATTAATGACTTTTCGAATATTTGAGTACGGTGCTTATCGAGATTTGGTGAATTACATTTTTGATGATTTAAAGATTTCAGTTTATTCGAGTAGGTAATTATATTAACGCATGGATGCATTACCTGGTCAGCAATACCCTCCAGATAATAGTCTGGTCGGCAGTACCCTCAAGACTATATTTCGGTCGGCAGTACCATCCGATGCTTCATCTGGTCGGCAGTATCCTCCAGATGGCATGAGATAGTTAGTCGGCAGTACCATCTAACTATCTATGGTTAGTCGGCAGTACCCTCTAACCATCACCTCCTCTTCCGATTGGCAGCACCCTCCGATGCGGCCCTGGTCAGCAGTATCCTCCAAGTGGCATGAGATGACTAGTCGGTAGTTCCCTCTAGTCATCGCCTATCTTGAGATATGAATATTTTAACGATATTTATGAGACTACGAGATTTCTGAGGTTTCTGAATGATTTTGAGGTACTTATGATATGAGGCTTTAAAAAGATATCGAGACAGTTTTCTAGATGTTCTACCATACGTGATTGATATTTCAGTAAAGAGGAGGATTAAGTGTATTTTCAAGACTTTACTGCATGCTTGGTTTTTAAGAGAATAAATTGGGGAAGCATTAAGTTTTATTTATTTCTTTTGAAATTACTTATTTTTCGTCCACTCACTCTAACAGTTTTTTAAATGTTTTTCCCCTAGACCCTTCAGTTTCAAATGCCCAGTTTGCAGGCTGGATTAGTTGAGGTCAGGCGTACATGGAGTTGAGGCATAGCTGTCACTGCTTCCGCATTGTAGGATTTATAGATCCTTTACCATTCTATTTTATTTTCTTGTATACTTTGTATATTAGATTGCTCTGATAACCTAGTGGCTAAATGTTCTTAAGTTGAGACTTGTGTTGTGTTGTGGGGTTCGTTTTGAGTTGGACAGCAGGGTGGATTTAGGAGTTGAGGATTGTGTTTGATTTTAGAAGTGTATTGTTTTCTATAGGATTTTGGGTAGCCCATCTTTAGGGGTCACTCTGTCGACTTTTTGGTAGAGTTATTGTTAGATAAATTAAAGTACATAAACTTGTAATCTAAGAAAACTAGCACAGATGTTAGATCAAATGTAATCAATGAAATGCAGTTTTGGAAACTAACTTGGTTGACTGGTGTTGGAATCCATTTTGATCTTCTCCTAGATCCACACTATCTTCTCCTATTTGCTTGATGGGACAAATCAGAATGAGAATATTGCTGTGTTCTAGCAGGGATCATAACGTTGGAAGTCTCAGTTTTATAAACTGACTTGTGCAGTTACATGACAGTTCCTTCCATCAAGGAACTGTCAATATAACCACTTATCCTAATCCAATCTGTCTTAATCATCATACTGTTGAATTAATTTCTAACAGATAAATACCTACTAATATACACATATATATACAAATGTAAGTTAACTGCATTGTACCAAAACCTTGAGTTCTGAAAAGCTTGCTGCCAGTGCTTAATACACACAATATATAAAACTTGTTCTTATATGTTGTTGCTGATATTACAGTTATTCCTAAGTTGGGCTCCACAGGGCTACCTCAGATTTCAGGGTGAAATCCGGGGCAGGTCTCGTCAAACCTAGGATTGTGTTTGAGTAAAATGATTTTGCCTTTTCGGGTGGGCCTCTGCTAGGCCCTCCAGGGAGTCCCCCATTCCCCGATTAAGATCTTCATATGGTCGGAAAATTGTTTGATGAGGGGAGTCCGCGTATGGGCAGTGGGTGTTAGGTGGTGAAGTTTAATCTTTAGGACCCAAGTGTTGGGTGTTTACTGCCGGATCAATGGCCGCCGTAAGCTGCGTTAACCGGTTGTTTACCCTTTCCTATAGGAGTAGCTTGACTGCAGAGCCTCGCGGTGAAAACTGTTGTCGTTAAGGCGTAACCTTGCCAGAGGCAGGTGGTCGTGGACCACAGACTCGTGGTGTCTAGACCCATTAGGTCCATTTTTCGTTGGGAGAGTTTGACAAAGTATGACGTCCAGAGACTAGACAAAATATTTACATATATATAGTACATGTAAACATTGTTAATTGTATGAACAACAAATAAGCATAGCAAGTAATATTATGTGGATCTTATGGGCATGTAACATGCATAATAGATAGTGGCAAGTGTAATGGGTGTACATATAAAATTTTGGGAGTAGTGCTCGGTGAATAATATGAAGCATTGTGAACTTGGAGATTAACTAAAACATGTTGGATATGTTCGAGCGAGTTGGGTTGTGTTCGAGCAAGTTGGGTGTAGTTGAGCAGGTAGGCGCTGTGCGAGCATGCGGGGCTTAGCCCAAGCAAGTCGCAGCCATGCTCGATACCCAAGCGAGTTGTAACCCAAGCAAGTCGTAATCCGAGCAAGTTTAGTTAAGGTCATAAGTATCACATACTTCTAAGCCTGACATAGTTTACTTAGGTGAGTGACACATGTATATTTGATTGAATTGCAAGTAAATAGAAGCATGGTATGTGTATAGCATGTGAAACATAGTATGTGTGCTACTAAACATATGAGCATGCTTAAAAATCACGGGAGCATGTCAAGGTATATCAAGTATGATATATTGTAGGCATTGCTTAAAAGTCATTTGAAATACATGAATCATATTATTGGCAATATATTGATATGGCAATAACTCTATTTGAAAGAGTGTATTGAGATCGATATAATTACGTATCTTGTGCCGATTGGAGTATGTTAGAATTGAAATAAGTATGAGTATCAAATTACGTTGGAGTTGTCCAAGCATGACGCTCGATCAATTGTTTCGGCGAATATCATATCCTAGTAAAGTGCACCAATCTATCATTAAGGTATTGCTTGATTGAAATGCAATGCTCAATAAAGGTACGTAGTGGGAGTTCCTTGAAACAAATTGGATGATTGAGATATAAGTTGTAAAATTACCAACATCAAATAGATTGTTTATATGTGTAACTTATGTGGTAGGTG
Organism: Rosa rugosa; assembly: GCF_958449725.1. NCBI lineage: Eukaryota > Viridiplantae > Streptophyta > Magnoliopsida > Rosales > Rosaceae > Rosa > Rosa rugosa. The sequence continues at coordinate 48,938,366 of NC_084824.1, forward strand.
AATCAAATATCTTTGCACATATAGAATGTGTTTGTATGGAAATAATGTGAAGCAGATATCTTTGCACATATAGAATGTGTTCGTATGGAAATAATGTGCCAATTGGCAGCGAACCAAGCCACTTGATATTGGTATCAAACCAAGTAATGAATAAACAACGAGTACTTGTGGATGCTAGCAATGCTTCATGACATGCTTAGTTTGGTTATGATATTTGATATCAATCATGAATACGAATAAAGCAGCATGGGCAGAAAATAGATGAGATTGGTGTGATCCTTATACATCACAAATAAAGGGAGGTAAGGAACTCAATGAAGTTTGCGGCTAATGAAGGAGCCGCATAATTGGCTTTGTGATAAACATGGTGTAAAGACACACCGTCAAAGTCTGATTGCCTTCAATAATGTCTTCAAAGAATTGATTGAGTGGAAGTATGAGATCAGGTGTTTGCTTTACAATTGACCCGTGCTAGTAATATGAAATCTGTCTCTAAAGTAATCAATCATACACAAGAAACTCCTGTGAACAATCTGATATATAATCTTACTAATTTTAGTTTTTTCCAATATTTCATATTAGTTTATTAACGTAAATATCTGGAATAAGAGCGTATACATAGTAAAGCAACACATTTTTCTATCAAATGAGTTCCTTCTCTTTAAATGGCAAAAATAATACAAAACGTCTTTCGTGGATTTTCATTAACATGTTATTTTTGTGTACACAACTAATCATGCACAACATGACTCATGCTACAGATGGGTAGCTCGATTGTCATGAAACTATTAAATGAAATATTCTCAATTTTTTTTGTTTCAATTAGATGGAGTTTTTATCATGAATGATACATGAACAAAACACAACCTCACACACAATTGGTACTTTCAAAGTGATTGAATTAAGTACCTGAATTCTAAAAATTATCATAATACAACAATTTTAATTACAATTTGAGATTTTAAAATTTGAGAAAAAAAACATTGAAATTGACATATCTTAACGTACACATGCATGTTATTGTAAAAAAATATAAACAAATTGTATCAACATGGGTTTTAGGTTTTAATTTTTAAACCCTAGACTGTGATTGCTTCACTCGAATCTCCTCAAGTCTTGACTCGGAGAAGTTGCATGCTTAATTTTAGACCTTTGGGACTTCGACGGGATTATTCATGCCTTGCCCCCTCTTTATGAGATCAGGTTTACTGGAGTAAGGTTCTTGAGTAGTGGCTTATCCGATGCATATATGTAAATGAAAATCTTCAGCTCCGGACTCCTAGCAGTACCGGCGCCGGTGCCAGCCGAACTAAAATATGATTCTAGACAACAACAATGTGATCGAAGTCTACTTGGTCTCATCGCATCATATTCCATTATCGAGTACGTAGAGTTTCTAGGGCTAGCTCATAGTGTCACTAATTATATGTTATGAACTTGGTCGTCCATGGTGCCAAACTAACGAGCCCTTGCATAACCACGTTCAGTCGAGATAGATTTACATAGTACCATGCACAGTCGTCAAAACCCTAATATAATTCTAGCTCTCAGCATAAACAAACCAAATTGTGGACCATATTCCAATTGGTTGAGCAATCAGTGGCATCGATCATTAACTTCGATTGTCTCCAAGATGAAGCAAATGGTAGTTCGATGCATGGACCAAATTGGTTGGTGGCATCATTAATTTGGTACCGATCATTAGCCCAGTACTGACTGCAACTTGGCCGGACCAATAAGTGTAAAGATTCACGCGTAGATAATCTTTTACAATATATACACACATCAAATTAATACAAATAAGTTATCTAAATCACTTAACTCTTGTGGCGGTTGATATTCAGTAATTCTTTGTTTTAACATAATATGAAAATAATGCAATAAAAGATATCTTCAAATATTTGCAACTTGAATAACTTTTATTCAAAAGTAATTTGATACAAGATGACTGATTGAGATACAAGCAAAGAGGCTAGCTAAACCACACTCTGAGTACTTCTAACATTTGAACGGCTTTGATAGCTACTTTACAACAATGTTACAATAATGCAACTAAAAAACATTTTGATTTTTTGAAAGACTTAAAAAGATTTGAGAATATATGAGTTGTGCAACTTTATTATTTTTTGTTGAAATTTGTAGAACTTAACAAACTGCATCATTATTCTCCACTATTAAATTTAAATCGAATAAAATTGAGAGTTGGGTAAACAACTTATTGTGTACTTAATTCTTTTCTTTCTTGACTATAAAAATAAGAGAGTCAATTCAAAGTAGTTACTTGCATATATGTCCAAAGATCCATTCACTACTAATAAAATTTCAGAAAATTAAGCACTGATAATACAAGTAGAGTTTCTCATTAACCACAACTAGATTATTTAAACTTGTAATCTCTTTAAACAAAATTAAATAATTTAGTAGCAAGAGAACACATGATAATAATTCGATCATTGCACTATCTCATTAATTCCAACATGCACGTTAAACCACTGTAGGGCAGCTCTTTCAGTGGCCTCCAATTCCACCACCACCTCCACTGCCAAATCCCCCGCCTCCCCCAGCTGCTCCGCCGGCTCCTCCTCCGAATCCGCCACCAAATCCGCCGCCTCCACCAGAGCCTCCTCCTACTCCTCCACCAATACCACCACCTTTGCCAAATCCGCCTCCTATTCCACCACCGGAGCCACCTCCACCTCCAATGCCGCCACCAAATCCTCCACCTTTACCGATACCTCCTCCAATGCCACCGCCTTTACCGAAACCACCACCACCACCAATTCCACCGCCTTTGCCGATTCCACCACCTACTCCACCACCCTTACCAAAGCCTCCTCCAGCTCCGCCACCAGCTCCACCACCAGCTCCGCCTCCAATGCCACCACCTTTCCCTATTCCTCCACCTTTTCCAAATCCACCTCCAGCACCTCCTCCAATTCCACCACCCTTTCCAATGCCTCCTCCTTTCCCAAATCCACCACCAACACCATGGCCTCCACCCTTACCAAAACCACCGCCACCTCCAATTCCGCCACCCTTTCCAATTCCACCACCAATACCATGGCCTCCACCCTTGCCAAAACCGCCGCCACCTCCAGTTCCACCACCTTTACCAAATCCACCACCAACACCATGACCTCCACCCTTGCCAAAGCCGCCACCACCTCCAATTCCGCCACCAATACCGTGGCCTCCACCCTTACCAAAACCTCCCCCGGCACCACCACCTTTACCTATTCCACCACCAATGCCGCCACCCTTTCCAAAACCTCCCCCGGCACCACCACCTTTACCTATTCCACCGCCAATGCCTCCACCTTTGCCAATCCCACCACCAACGCCATGGCCACCACCTAATCCTCCACCACCACCAGCTCCACCTCCGACCCCATGACCACCACCTAATCCTCCACCACCGCCAGACCCACCACCAATGCCACCACCTCCTCCGGCTCCACCACCTCCTCCAGCTCCACCACCAAAGCCACCACCACTACCGCCTCCAAAGCCACCACCTGCCCCACCTCCAGCACCACCGCCAGAGCCGCCTCCAAAACCACCACCACCACCCCCACCTGCTCCACCTCCAGCTCCGCTGCCAAACCCAGTGCCCAAGTTCTTTTCCTCCTCATCGTTCCTCACACTCACTACATTCCTCGCAACAACACTCACTGCAAGAACCTGAATGCAAAGCAAAGAAAACAAAGCTAGTGATTTCCTACTGCGCACCATCTTTGAACTCTCCGGTCGAGCTAGCTAGTAAGCTCGTTTGTTAATGCTTGAGTGTTATCTAAGAGTTCTTGCGACTCCTTTTATAGGAGAGCTAGCATATCCATCCTTATGAGATACATGCATGATTCTTTTGCTTTCGCAATAAATCGGGTCTCAACAACCAACTGTTCGCCACATTTAAGTGCAAATGCACCCACCATCATCGATATGCAAAATTTCTATTGGCTACATTTCTGGCTGTATCACCGCAAAAGAAACCCTAAACAGGAAAACAATAGGGTCAGCTGCTCTAAATGCACTCACTTATTGTTCCCACATGGCTAAGCTAGCTCGGTTCGCTTCACTGCAGGTTCTTAATTTTCTTATCTCTGACATAAATGAAACTTATACATCAAACTACTATGGGCTAGATCTAAGTCGACTACGTACTGTTCCTGACCTAAAGAAAAAGTCTCAGACTAGTGTCCTATAATTTAAACAATTTTATTAGCTAGTGGTTGTAAAACCGGAAAACTGGAAAAGTGCTCTGGTGCTTCAGATCTGAAAATATTGAAGTGGGGAAGACAAGTGTTCTATATACAGTTACAAATTACCCAATAGTCGATACTGATCATATCTGGAATTTTTTCCAAGCTAGTTAACTGGGCTCATCAGATTTTGAGTAAGATATATACATCGATTCATGATATACTCATACTATTTGCACTATACCAATGTGAGGACTGAGGACCACCAAGATCTAACATATATTGGGTATCAGCGTAGTTATAGTACCCCGTATTAATAATGTGAGATGAATGAACTCATTCAATGCAAACTATATATATAGATTACATCTAGAGTTCAAACTCACCGTCTTTCAGACAGGTAACATTTTAAGAAGATTTAAGAATCGTAACGATTGATCTTTTATATTCCTTGCAAAGAATTCGTTTTACCTCGTTTAGTAATTTGATTAAATACTATTTTATTTGAACTAACAGATTTATATTTCTGGATAAATAAAATTTGGATTCGGCTATTTTTGTATGATAATCTTTGCATAATCAACCTAAAGAAGAAATGAATCTGATCATCAAATCAAATTTATATACTTGGTGGCCTGCAAATAAAAAATATAAAAATGGTCCATAAACGATCAGTTTGAGTGACATTATAATAAAGAAGTACCGTATATGTGTGTGTGTGTGTGACTCCCAAAAATATATATAAATAGCCAGAGACAACCCCAAAATTAAATCTTCTATGATGTCAGAAACCAAAGATGCATAAGAAAAATATATTGAGGACTTGATCGATGGGGAGGAGAGGTGTTGGCAGATGGATTTAATTGAGGACTTGTTTTCAGCTGAAGAGGTCAGAATTATCTCCAGTATTCCACTTAGCTTAAGACCTTCGGAGGACAGATTGGTATGGCATTTCAATAGGAAAGGGGTGTATAACGTCAAAAGTGGGTATCATGCAATGAGGACGTGGAGAGGAGTTGGAGTTC